>NC_092634.1:50922132-51223612 GCF_039555335.1 Amphiura filiformis | reverse complement strand
ATCTATACTGGAAAATTTATAAATAACACAATTTTGCCCATTTTGTATGAAAATCCAATATTTCTATCACAGGATATCAACTTCGACTCATCTCCCTGGCCCTACAGAGGCAAAGTCCTTCTTCTGAATACGTATTTGTTGTCTAAAGAGTACACTGGTATTTATATTTTAATCTAAGAGTCATTCTAAACCAATCTGATGACCTTAAAACCAGTAAAGTCAAGTCACTAGGTCCCTGGCTATCCTATATAAAGATATGGAGTTTGAGCCAACAGGTATTCCCCAGTGACCACGTTAGTAGACCTCTCCATACACCCAAATTGACTCGGTTACAATTTATGGTTATAGCAGACTTATATCTAATATGATATTTAGTTTGGAGGGCTGTATATTACTATTAAGAGTTCAAAACAGGGTCAGAAAGTCTCATAACTGCTCCATTGAGCAATCCGGGAGCTTTAGGGTTAAGGGCAAGTCAACTATTTTCTTAGCCTATGTAAATGCATGCATATTGCTTCAATGGTGGGACTAATCCATTTGTACCTTATTGTATTTGCATGTATTGGTTGAGTTTGTCGCTAATTTACGCATGAAAAAGGCAAGTTTAGATCACTACGGCAGTCAATCTAGATGCAAGTCTAGCATCTTCTGTGAATCCGTTCATTCACTATGGACCACAATGGCCTCATCCCAATGGTGCAGTTCAATAACCTCAATGAATCAATCATAGTGCAAAATTTGACCTCAAGTTGCAGAGTATGAGTTTTTGTTCCCAAATTGCGAAAGGTCATTCAATAAGTGCAAATGTATTGGGTTAAAGAACTGTGCCCTGATAGATGAGCATGTTGTGGATCCTAGTGGGTCTTGAGATAATGACTGACTGCACTTGGAATAATGAAATCTCCTTTAAAGTACTCGGTACTCCAGAATCTGTGGTATTCATGGTGATTACATTGTTTAAATCACCAATAATGTTTGTTATGTTTTCTTATTTGTACAGTATGGGAGAAGTTAAAATCAACCAAGGCCAATGAAAGATGGCAGCCAGACACTGAGGTAAGACAGATCTGCATATGTAAATTTTATGAAATGTTCAATTCGTCGGTCGCAACACATATGACAAAATATGTATCTGAGACAAACATTTTTGAAGGATATGCTACTAGTAACGGAGTCGATACTTTTATCTCTCAGTGACTCAAATCCATTTGAAATTAAAGTATAAAGGATATATCTCCGGCCATCATCTTGACATATATGTTAGAAAATTAATTATCAAGCACGAATCACATGGTTTTATTTTAAACAAACTCATAATGACCATAAAAACGAATTAAAACATCCGTTGTTGAGTGCAATGACGTCCCAGTAATACAATGAAGGCTGACAACAATTGAGCACTGGATAATTTCGGCGCGGGAATTTTGAATATCGCGTGTTGAGAGCCGGCTGTTTTTATTCACTTTTATGGTAAATATGAGTTTGTTTTTAATGAAATAAGTGGCAGATTCAGAGGGGGGGCACACCCGGCGCGCGCCCCCTCTATTTTTTGCAGATCGGCGCCTGACTCTGTATATTTTTGCAGAGCGGCGCCTGACTTTGTGTGGGCGCCGAGCCGTGGCGGCGGCGGTGTTGGCTCGGCGCCCCCTCTATTGAAAATTCCTGGATCCGCCCCTGGAAATAATGCGATTTGTGCTTGATAATTATTTTCTCTAACATATAAGGCATAATGTTGTGATTGCCGGAGTCATCCTTTAAGGTTCGAACTATTAAACTGTATCTTTAATAGTTAACAAGGAATAACTATTATGGGATACAGCAAGCTAGCTACCTTTTTGCCACTATGTGAAACAGAAAATTTGGAAAAAATCAGTCTATGCCACTTTGCGACCGACAAATTCAAGCAATTACAGTCCAACCGCTCTTATCCAGCCATTTGGGATCAAGCATTGGTCGAAGTGAAAAATCTGGATAAAAGAATTATATGTAATTCTGTAGTAAATGTCTGAAGTTCAAAAATTGAAACAGCAAAGGTTCCTCAAAATGGGATAATAACACTGAAGCTAGGTTGGTATTTACATGCTTCAGTGCATGAAATCAAGCTTTCAAAACGTTAAAACATGAAGATCACATGTCCGGATAACGGAGAGATCCCTATAAAAGAGGTCCGGATAACAGAGGTTGGACTGTACATGTACACGCTCTCAAGTTGACTCTTTTTCTGCATGTTTCACCAAGGCACCAATTGTTTCTTTTCGAAATGCCTGATGGTGTGCAAATAAAGAAAATATTTGGAGCACTGATGGTGTTACTAATTCCTCTAAAATTCTATTTTGATGTAGAAAAATGTGATGTAGAACTCTTGTTCTTAGCTACATTTTGGTTTATCACCATTGCCTAATTGTTATCAGAGCCCATTAACCTAGAGTCCGAAGTTTTCCGTTTTACGGAAAACGGAAGAAAATCACGGAATCGGAGGTACAACACAGAAAATGACATTTTAATATGATGTGACAAAAATTGTTAAAAGATAAGAGAAATAAATGTTAAAAACAACCATGAGTTGTGTATATCAAATTTTATGATAAAAATACTGTTTAATAATACCGAAATAAAGGTATATTACCAAGGCATGAACCCCTATATCCCTCCAAACATCGTAATAGTCGGCCTATTATCGTGAGAATATGCCAATCAGAGCATATTGATCGCGATATATTGAACAATTTATTGTAACATTAAGGGGGTACTACACCCTGTGGTCAATTTGTGACTATTTTTGCATTTTTCTCCAAAAATAATTACACCCTGGTAACAAAAGTTATGTATATTATTGGGGCAAGGAATCCGATTACTACACTGAAATTTCAGTGACTCAAGACAAGCGGTTCAGTATATATGATAGAAAACGAGGTACATCCTAGCGGTACCTTATTTCTTATCATAAATAACGAACCGCTTGTCTTGGGTCACTGAAATGAAATTCCAGTGTAGTAATTGGATTCCTTGCCCCAATAATATAAATAACTTTTGTTACCACTGTTATTAGTTTTTGAGAAAATGCAAAAATAGACACAACTTTATCGAGGGGTGTAGTACCCCCTTAATATCATTGTTCATACATTTTAAGCTTTATTCATGACACAGATTTACAAATTTTACAACACGGAAAATGGATTTTAGAAAACGGTAAACTTCGGACTCTACATTAACCCTAACTGAACACAAGGGTTTTTTGCTATCGGAAGGGAAAGAAGAAACAAAAAAGGAGGGAAGATGAAGAAAGAAGTCACTTGGCACCCCCGGGATTCGAACCTCGGGACTCCTCGCATGCCACGCAGAAGATCCCCAGCATGTAGCCACACAAGTGACGTTGGCCCGGCCGACGATTCCCTGGGCATATATGATTTAGGCTGATTGCGTAATCAAGTCACGTGCAATGCGTGCACGAGCAGTGGTTTTCATAGTGAGATCTAGTTCAGTAAGGGTTAATAATTTTGTGTTAGACATTAGTAAGATAGATGTGAAATGTCTCTTTCTACATATCTTTATGAGTCTGCGTAGATTTAGTTGTTAATATTGAGTATTATATAATTGATATTTTTGACCTGTAATTTCCAGGAGGAATTTGAAGACTCCAGCGGTAATGTTGTCAACAAGAAGACCTTTGAAGATCTGAAGAGGCAAGGACTATTATAGCAACACCAATGGAAATGTGGAAAATAGCCATTGAGTTTATAGAAGGGAGTGTATCATGGAAGAGGGACATTTACAGTGGGTGGCTGAATTGAGTCAGGAAAGGTTATGGAATAGGGTGCATCAAACGCCCCCTATGTCAACCGATTGTGTAATTTGCTGCAAACATCCCGTCCAAACTTTGAGCTCCCTGTGGACCCAGAAGACGACATCTGATTGAATTCGAATTAGGTGGAGATTAATATTTTAGAAAGTGGCACACTTTGACCAAGTTAGAAGAAAATCGGTTGACATAGGGGGCGTTTGATGCACCATATTATGGAATTACGGCTTGACTCGAACAAATTTCAGAATGCTGTATGAAATATTATAGCATTTAGATGGTTATTTACAAGGAAAGAAATGGCTGTAAAATGCCATGAAAGCCGCTGTTTGTAATTCCTTAGTATCCCATAGTTTGTATAGAGACATTGCCTTGAAATAAGCAAACTTTTATAGAACATAAAGTCTTGTCATTTCAAGTGGATCCACTGAGTGGTGTATTCATTTTAAGTGGATGGACAATAGTCATGTTGATACAGCCCATACAAGACTTATTTCAGCGTAATTGCAAAATACTGTCTCCCCCCCCCCAAAAAAAAATCAGTTTAGGTTTAGAAATCCACAGATTTAAAGTACAATTCTTGCTATTCGCAATAAGGGCGCCGCCGGCGGTTTGCGATGTAATCGTGGTGTATCAGGGGAAAAGGTCGACATCCAAGTCCGCATAATACTGAATATTACCATGCTATTACATAGGAACATGTGACAATATTTTTTTAGTTTTAACAACTAAAGTAAATGAAAATTAAATATTGAAAAGAATTAAACCATAAGTAATATTTTGTTTTAAGTTGTTTTAAAACATGTATAATAATGGCTTTAGGTCCCAGCTACTTCAAATTAAATGGTTTACTTTCCATTACTCTGGCAACAAGATATACCTTAAAACCTCATCTACAAACATATATATATATATATGCCTCATGGGCTTTTTGATGAAAGAGGCAAGAGGCAGCCTCCCTCCACAAAAACATTATTTGGAGTTTGAACAACTATATTACTGATAAAGGCGGCTGTACAAATACGTATTATTATAAGACCAATCTATTGTAATGTGTTTGTGGAGGGTACTTGCCTTTTGTTTCTCTTGTCAAAATAAACCTGGTTTAGAGGTATATAGGCCTACACTTGTAGACGGATTTCTACTGTACTTCGTGTTTTTGTATTGCTGTACAAATGTATTATTGAAACGGTAACATGTCAGAATGGTTCACTTTTGGGAACAGAAGTATTGTGTTGTAAAATCAACAGCAAGATGTTCTGAAAATTGCATACCAGTACATAAGTTTAATAAAATAGGGTAATTTGACATAAGTGTCTATTTGCAAGTATCTTTGTGTGTTTTGTTGGGCAATTAATATTTTCCCCATATTTTGTAAGTTTTCAGAGGTAAAATGGAGGTTATTGTCAATATATATTTTAACACTTATGCTCATCAGTCTGTCCATGGTGAAACCATTCCTTTGGGCAGATTAGGTAGCATAAGGCTGAGTTCACATAGAAGTATACGGTATTAAGCTATATGAAATCGCTCATTCGATCAGGCTGAGTTCATATAGGAGTATACTATGTGAACTCAGCCTGATCGAATGAGCGTATTTCAGATAGCGGATAGCTTAGTATGTCAGTTTACCCATTTTCTTCGTCTTATCAAATGCTTGTAACTTTACTTCTTGAGGTCACATTGCATTCAATGAGGTGTCATAATGTGCAGAATTAGATAGTGCATCTATTAAAAAATGAATTTACCCACATATGATTTAGGTTTTTAAAATTAGGACGGTATACGCTGCACTAAAATCGAACACGCACGATTCCCACTATACTAAACTATACGCAGGTATACGGCCTTTTCGAATAGCTCTTATGTGACCCGGTACTATGAAATTACCTTGCTCGATTTAAGCTATACTGCGTGCACCGGCAAAAGCGTGCATCGTATACCCGAATAGTATACTTCTATGCGATCGTAGCCTTATGTGACCCGGTACTATGAAATTGACTTGCTCGATTTGAGCTATACGCGTGCACCTGCAAAACGTGCACCGTATACCCGAATAGTATACTTCTATGTGAACACAGCCTAAGAGGAGGGACCTCATGGATCAGAGTACCCTTATCGCTGCAGTGACTCAGGCTAGCTTCAGACTCCATATTGTACGTACAATATTGTATGTACAATACTTTTCGTGACGTCAAAAATTATTGCACGTGCAATAAATATACGTGCCACGACTAGTTGAATCAGATTAAATAACGCGCTATAACCCTGACGGTTCATTGTTTGCTAAATCCAAGCGAGGACACCAGAAAATCTATGCAAGATAAATTTCTACTGCTGCTGATGAAAAATCCTAGAGTGCGTTTGGAGGTTTTTTCTGCACTTTACCAGTAGGCCTAATAAATTCATAAAAAAATAAAAATCAAATAAAGATTTAGGGTGAATGTTTTTAATTACTGCTCATCTGATCCACTTTCCCAGGAAACTAAATACCGATACTCCTTAGTTTTTCCCTGACTTTCCAGACATAATTATGAGTAAACATCAAATTTAATGTTTACAAAACAATAAAATATATATACATTCGTTTGCATTTTGTACATAAATATTAATATTAATAATGTACAAACATTAAAAAAGGGGCCTAAGAGTATGTCTATTTTTAATCATATACTAATTCCGCCATGCCCAAACATATTTTATATAATATGAAATCGTGTAATGGCACCCAAATTCCAATCAAAAATAAAAACAAATTTGTTATCAAATACACTAGGCCTATGTTGTATTACAGGAATTTAATAGATGGTGCATTTTAATAAATAAATAGATTAACACGGGTAATGGACGATAAATATTTGGCAATACGATTTACCACAGAGCCAGTGGATAAAGAAATTAATTACAATTAAAACAAATTAAATGAGAAAATGAAAGCAAGGACATTTTGGTGTTCAAAGTATTGTTTTAGAATGCGAAGGAGTCCTAAATGTTATCCTGGCCCAGGACACTGATTAATGTAAATTCGACCCATAGTTATTTTATCTACTTTTGCCACCATTCAACCTATTCAATGTGATTTGTGCCTATTTTTAATACAATTCCGAAATCTGACGTATCAACGTTGTATCGGTCCACAAACTATGATCCGAGACTATTTCATATGACACGGTTGTATGGATTTCAAAAAATCGGTCCTATAATAGATATCGATTAGAGAATTACAGCATGAGGCTTTGAGGATGCCGTAATCCTCTTGACAATCAACCAATCAGAGAGACATATTTCAGAAATATGTTCGTATCGTTGAAACTCTTTCAACTCTGAAATATATATTTCAAGTAATCTCGTTTCACATTAACACGTTTATGGATGTATTGGGATGATCATAAGTAGGTCTATAACATACACCATCATAACATGCCTCAACGATATCAACATGTAAAAAGTTGTTGCAAATTCATAACACAACGTGTTATTATGTATAATGTTATATGCCAAAACTTTAAAAACAATAAAAATATCGGTATCAATCAAATCAAAACCAGAATAAATACATAGGCCTACAAATAATACTTAAGAAACTGACTAAATCAATATATGACTAAATGTCGGTATAAATGAATCGCTAAATCACGTAATCAATCAGTAATCAATCAATCAATCAACCAATAAATAAATAAATAAATAAATAAATAAATAAATAAATATATAAATAAATAAATAAATAAACAAATAGGCCTAAATAAATAAATCTATAAATAAATAAATAAAAACTGAATGTGCCATTTATATGATTATTACAATTTTAATATTATTAATATTATTAGTATTAATAGGCCTTTTAATATTAAGTACAGTTGAATACAAGAAGACATAAAAAGATGTTCATCATTCCGTTACGAACACTCACTAAATTTACCACTCTTAGAATTTTGCAACTCCGTATCAATTAAGCAACCAATGATTGTAGCAAAATATATATTTTCCCGGTACATACTATTTATTGCACGTGTAATACTTTTTGACGTCACGAAAAGTATTGTACATACAATATTGTACGTACAATGCGGAGTCTGAAGCGCGCTTCATGCTCTCTGTAAAGTAGTGATATAATTGGGGTCCATCAATTGAAACCAAATGGGCATACACAAGGAAGATTCATTATACTTATTGATTCATTATGGCAAGATGAATACATCAAAGTGATTCTCAACAAAATTTGAGCAACTTGAAATTTCACTCCTGTAGTCCTGTATTGGGTAGTCCCAAAGCTAGGAACCGTTCACAAACACTTGTAACAGGGGCCTGATGCTAATAGAAAAATTCACATATTTTTTTCAGGGCCCCCCTTTCGGACCCAAAATTATTTTCAGGGCCCGATCTTTGGACACGAAAAATGAACATCAACCCCATGAGAAAAATTAAGGTGATATTTTTAAAGGCCCCCCTTCAGCCTTCAGCCCCCTACAAGTGTTTGTGAACGGTCCCCTAGTATTATATACTGTTTAACATGATAGTAATGATATAGATAATTGCATATTAAATAATTATAATCATTAAATGACTGAATACTCAAATGTATTAAGTCATCGGTAGTTTAGTTAACATCTTAGTGGATTTTGGGGTTATAGGGTTCAAGTTCATGACAGCCAGCAGTAAAGAGGACCGTATTTGCCGGAACGGGTTAGGGTTTCCAGTATTGTTATTTCACTCCAGAAAATTGATTTCAATTCTATTCAAATTCAATTCGTCCTACACCTGGAGTCTTACTATTCAATTCCAATTCAATCCACCTTGCTTTAGAATTAATTCAATTCGATTCCATTTCAATTTTTCATTTTCAAAATTATTTCAATTCAATTCCAATTCAATGCAGTGAAATTAACAGCTAATCAATTTCAATTCAATTCTGAGCATTCATTTCAATTCCAATTCAATTCCAATTCCAATACAGTTGCAGTTTGTGTTAATTGACCAAAATTAAGGCACACTGCAAAAACTGTGTCGAGAGATTGAACTTTTTTTGTCCTCGATTTATAAACACATGTAAAATCTAAACACAAATGTCAAACATCAAAACATCAAGTGCTTAATATTTAAACACAAGGCATCAAATTACTAAACATGTTTAGCATTTAGACATGTTTACAAATCGAGGACAAGATGGTGTCTAGAATATATGGTGTTTAATATCTAGACACTGTTTTTGCAGCGCATGTTTTAAATTTTACTACCAATTTTAAAACACTTGAATCAGCAACACAACGTCAAAATCAAGTACACTACTTGTCACAAAAGCATTTCAATAGAAGATACTTTATTGTTATGTGAACTCACTTTTCACATTCAAACAATGCGAGTGATCCTTGACCTCTGGTCCTATTTTATGAAACTTTGGAACTTCTTAGTTCTTAGGTGACTGACTTCCTAATATTTGTCTTAACTTCTTGTCCACCATGCACATTATTTTCTAAACTTAATGTGGTACGATCGATAATGGGACCCTGTCCCCATACTGACCTCAAAGATGTCAAAAATCAGGGTTTTGATACTACATGAGATAGCTCCTACTTGTCTCCTGCTCCTCCTAAGAATTTCACCCAAAATCCTTGTACTTTTGAAAAAGTGTGAAAAAAGCTGTCAAAGATATTTAGCATTTTCTTAATGGTTTTCTCACAATTTGTTCAAATGTACAATGACTTTTGAGCATAAGAATTAGGAGCTTGAGAAAAATAGGGGCGTTATATTAGTGCCAAAAGTTTGAGATCTTTGGCAAGTTGGGGGGATCAATTTGCATCATACGGTATTAGAAGATATTAGTGTCTTTATGAACATAGAACCTATAATTCTTCCACATGACGAGATATTCTTCTAAAGAAGAACTCCAAAAAAATCTCAAAAAGTTTAACTATACCTGTGTATGAGAAATGATATCATACTTTTAATTTTCTTAATATATATGTATTTTATGCTATCATTTTTAAATGAAAGCTTTCCAGATTACTTAGTTGCAATGTTTTGTAAGTGATCTGGAATCACAGACATCTGCTTGTGAATTGAAATGCTGAATTGAAATCGAAGCTGAATTTCATTTCAATTCCACTTCATTCGTCATTACTCAACATGATTTCAATTCCAATCCAATTCAATTCTTCATTGCTCACGATGATTTCAATTCCAATCCAATTCAATTCATGCCCAAGCCCACTCATTTCAATTCCAATTCAATTCCAATGCATTGAAATGAAAATCGCCCCAAAATCAATCAATTCGATTTCAATGCATTGAATTAACATTAGTTTCCAGCAAATGTGGTTATCTTCACTCTCGCCAGTGACATCCCAAAGTCCCCTGGCCCTTTAAATTTGGCCCAATTTGACCTTGTATGGCCCAACCCTCCCAAATTACCTTCTATCAGGCCCATATGGGAGACCATGAGTCATAGCCCCAGGATCACAGCGACAAAGATGCCTATACCATTTTTCACCCTGACGTGGCTTTGAAGTAGTTGTTTCGCACGCTGCAAACATGTGCGTACACTGGTGCTTTTAGCAAAAACTAGCAATTTGAGGCTGTGCCCAATGAAATGGGCACTACCTGAATGCCACATTGAGGTGAAAAAGAGCACCGGGAAATAGCACTATCCTGTCAAAAATTGCTTTTAATAAGTTACCACTCATCTTGGCACAAGTGCCCCCCCCCCCCTCCACATGCAAAAATATACACAAATTAAATGGTCTAGATGGTGTAAATGTGAGCGTACCGTACTAAATGTACTAAAGTTTGTTCGGTTTTAAGTCCCAATTCATGTAGCTTCATGTCCTCAGTCATGCATTACTCAATGCAGAACTAGCGCAACCCCTGGGGGTTCACTCCCATTGTGGCCTGTACACCATCCGCGATAATAAAAACGCTAAAAAGGGTACCGGTAGGTTTTTCTTGGGTAGGCACAATGAAAATCGCCCCAAAATCAATCAATTCGATTTCAATGCATTGAATTAACATTAGTTTCCAGCAAATGTGGTTATCTTCACTCTCGCCAGTGACATCCCAAAGTCCCCTGGCCCTTTAAATTTGGCCCAATTTGACCTTGTATGGCCCAACCCTCCCAAATTACCTTCTATCAGGCCCATATGGGAGACCATGAGTCATAGCCCCAGGATCACAGCGACAAAGATGCCTATACCATTTTTCACCCTGACGTGGCTTTGAAGTAGTTGTTTCGCACGCTGCAAACATGTGCGTACACTGGTGCTTTTAGCAAAAACTAGCAATTTGAGGCTGTGCCCAATGAAATGGGCACTACCTGAATGCCACATTGAGGTGAAAAAGAGCACCGGGAAATAGCACTATCCTGTCAAAAATTGCTTTTAATAAGTTACCACTCATCTCGGCACAAAAATGCCCCCCCCCCCCACATGCAAAAATATACACAAATTAAATGGTCTAGATGGTGTAAATGTGAGCGTACCGTACTAAATGTACTAAAGTTTGTTCGGTTTTAAGTCCCAATTCATGTCCTCAGTCATGCATTACTCAATGCAGAACTAGCGCAACCCCTGGGGGTTCACTCCCATTGTGGCCTGTACACCATCCGCGATAATAAAAACGCTAAAAAGGGTACCGGTAGGTTTTTCTTGGGTAGGCACAATATGCGCGTATCGTGTTTATAGGGTGTCAAAAACATGAAAAATTGGAAAAAAGGGTAGCAAAATTGCAATTGCTAATACGAGGAAATAAAATTTAGGGTATGAAATTTGATGCAAGGAATGAAATCTCTGTTTAGGGTGTGAAAACAGGCGCATATTACCTGTTTAGGGTATCGTTTTAGCCAAGGGTTAAATCCTTGTTTAGGGTGCTTTTCAAAAGTTGATGATCGCGGATGGTGTAGGCCTACAGGCCACAATCGGAGTGACCCCCCGGGCGCAACCACTGTATTGACTGCGTGCACGCCATTCTATATCAATGCTATGAGTCTTATTTTTTCCGCCTTATAGGCCTATTAGGCCAAGTAAAAATACAAATATGTTTCTCGTCCGGGTTATTAAAAATTAAGAGGACATTGCTCGTTGACTGCCGATAAACGTCCCAATAAATCGGACTTAGTCACCGGTCAGTTCTCATGATAGATTTCCATGGCTAACGATGGTTAACTATGAAAACATGTTAAAGGACATCAAGAAAATTTTCTAAGTTATTTATTTTGAGCTCTTTCGAGTATCGACGAGTAATGGATATATTCTGTAGATTTAGGTTTTGTCTGTGACTGCTAATGTGAGGCCGTCGTAGGTCGTACGGGGCTCAAACTCGGTGGGTGGGTGTAGCTCTGTCCTGGCAAGAAGAAGTTTATGTTCGTTAAGTCATCCGACCCCGGTCCCCCACCTCCCAGGGGTCATTTGAGGTCAAATGACTAAAGACTGTCATATGGGCATGACAAGAGGTCGTACGAGGCTCAAACTCGGTGGGTGGGTGTAGTTCTGTCCTGGCAAGAAGAAGTTTATGTTCGTTAAGTCATCCGACCCCAGGGCCCCCCCCAGGGGTCATTTGAGGTCAAATGACTAAAAACTGTCATATGGGCATGAAACTAGGTCGTACGGGACTCAAACTCGGTGGGTGGGTGACGTTCTGTCCTGGCAAGAAGATGTTTATGTTCGTTAAGTCATCCGACCCCGGGGCCCCCTCCCAGGGGTCATTTGAGGTCAAATGACTAAAAACTGTCATATGGGCATGAAACTAGGTCGTACGGGACTCAAACTCGGTGGGTGGGTGTAGTTCTGTCCTGGCAAGAAGATGTTTATGTTCGTTAAGTCGTCTGACCCCAGGGCTCCTCCCAGGGGTCATTTGAGGTCAAATGACTAAAAACTGTCATATGGGCATGAAACTAGGTCCTACAGGGCTCAAACTCGGTGGGTGGGTGTAGTTCTGTCCTGGCAAGAAGATGTCTATGTTCATTAAGTCATCCGACCACGGGGCCCCCCTCCCAGGGGTCATTTGAGGTCAAATGACTAAAAACTGTCATATGGGCATGAAACTAGGTCGTACGGGGCTCAAACTCGGTGGGTGGGTATAGTTCTGTGCTGGCAAGAAGATGTTTATGTTCGTTAAGTCATCTGACCACGGGGTCCCCTCCCAGGGGTCATCTAAGGTCAAATTACTAAAAAGTGTCGTATGGGCATGAAACTTGGTAGGTAGGCCTACAGTCAACATTTAAAGCAGCATTTTTTGAAGGTCATTTTGGGGTCATCCAAGGTCACCACGGGTCATCTGAGGTCAAATTAGTAAAAGCTCATATATGGGCATGAAACTTGGTAGGTACAGTCAACATTTAGAGTTATAAGTTTAGGTCATTTTGGGGTCATCCAATGTCACCCTGGGGTCATCTGAGGTCAAATTAGTAAAAATTGTCATATGGGCATGTCACCATCAGCCTGGTAATCGCGCCCAGCCGAGAACCGCCAAATATGGGTAACCGCCTAGTCTATTTTAAAACTGATGCATCAATGACTATGTTCATCATGTCATATAGAGGCCTTGCATGCGACGTATCATCCCGTAAATATGGCGGACTACTCAAATGCATTCACCAAAAGCATGATTGCAATCTACCGTGACAGTTCGTCTCACACACATAATCCTGCACTACGATCAAATAGGTTGATGACAACATTTTGATTGAATGGACTGCACTCCGCCATAACTACGGTGAAAGACTGGTGAAGGACACCGGTTGAAAACCTTTGTTTGGAGCCAATCAATAATTTCATGCAGGGCCTCTATTCAGCATCGAAGTGGTTACGTAATTCTCTTGGTTACCGGATCACGCTACTTTGGTATGCCTTCGAGTGCCATATACTTTATGTGGTGATCATTTCGATCGTGGTTCATTACTCTAGCGCGTGATCCCGTTGACATAGTAACATTACGTAACTTCGATACTGAATTGTATCATTCTCACATAGATATAGAAATACTAAATTCGTTCACTATCAATATTTTTACTTCTAGTAGAGCTCCAATCTAAGGGTTAAAGTTATGTTTAGGTTAGGTTAGGATTTTTTAAAAGTACCCAGTACAGTGAACCTTATGGTACAAATGCGCGCGAAAATTTTAGCATAGGCCTATTGAAACTAAACTGGTGAAATATGGGACACAAGTGGAATAAATTCACGCAAAGCGCTAAAAATGGCATTTTGTGGCTATAAAATGGCCAAATATGAGGTTAATTTCGACACAAACCAATACACAGGCGTCAATATTGGGGGGGGGATTATATTGACCATCCCCATGGCAAAATATTGTGGCATTTATCCCCCCGATCTACGCCTATGTAATTTAGAGCCCTGTGACTCCATCGGTCTCCCTCTCTCTCTCTCCTCCCCCCCTCCTTCCTTTTTTCTTCCTCCCTTGGCGGAAACTCTAATAGGCACAAAGGACCAATATGCGATACGTAATCTATTTCCTCTTCTTTCTATATCTAACCTCCTTGGGCCTACATATTAGTACTGATATATCATACGCTGGCGAAATTACGTAATTAATCGGATTAATTAACATACTGAGCAATAGGTGAAAACAATTTTGACAAAAGGAGTTGTCCTTGTCAATTTGTAGACATGTACTTTTGATTATTTACATAGCTTCTTCTCCAATCACTGTGTAAAACATCCATCCAAAAATCTGATTGCTATTATTATATGGATGAATGGACATATCACAAAAGGATTGCTTATCTCAATAGGGCATGTACTTAAGCATTTTTTTTAACTGACCGGCGTTATTGGGCGTTTTATTGGGGGTCACCGAGTAATGCCGAAGATCAAAATCGATTTTATGTATTGTGTATGTATCATAGGACGCTCGTATTAATTGTCTCTATGCGCTTGAGAATTCAACAATATAAATAATGGTAGCTCTATTATAATACACATTAATGTTTTAAGCAGATAAAATTCCAAAATATAATACGTTTTCTGCCTTTGCTTGTCACGTGGTAGGCCTATGTTGAAGTTGCGATTATATTTTTAAATAAGTTTCAAATGAATAACAAGAAGACAAGTGGCCTAGTGGTCTAAGGCGTTAGGCTCATAGAGTACTAAGCGCTGCGCCGTGAGTTCGAACCCCGCCTCTGCCAAACTTTAAAAGAAGTAAATTAAAGTTTGAATTTTTTTAATTTCATATTTGGGAAATGTGACTGGGAGAATTTATGTATGGTGTGGAGTGGTGTGATAGGGCATGTACTTTAACTGGCCGGCGCGGTCCGGTGACTAAGTCTTTATTGGGCGTTTTATCGGCAGTCAACGAGTAATGATGAGGGGCTTTTTATTTTCTATTTTTTATTGGAAAACGATGCTAAATACATTTGGCACCATATTTTGTGTATTCGACATACAGATTGATATCTGAGAAAAAGGAGGAGGCCCTTTTTATTTTATTGTTTTGAGAGGTAGGCTAGTACAAGGAACTTATACGATGTCCTCATTCACAAACTGATACCTGTCCATCGATTTTGAGCCATACAAGTTTACGTGGTGAACTAGAGGTAGCCCCTCTAGTGGTCACAAAACTCTTAAATGATGTATTATGCATTTACAAAGCTGTAAAAAAAGTTTCAACTTCTGAAACAGGCTTTTGGCTAATGGAACTCGATTGTTAGTTTCCTATTGACCTCCCGCATCACTTTTTCAATTTGACCAAAACTTTCATTATTTTCACAAAAAAAGTCAATTAGGCCTATCTGAACATTGAAATGGAAATAATCAAAATTGAAACTCTCAAAATGTCTGACATCCCCTGCTGATCATAATCAGCACTTTTTCTTAGTTGTAGGGGTAGAGGATGTTGTAAATAATGGAAATTTAAGTATTACCTCATGTTTCTAGTGAATACAAAAATTGCTAATTTCTTTTCATTTTTATGAAAACAAATTCAAATCTTTTCTCAATCTGTTGCAAAATGCCTGTAAAGATGATCTAAGCATTAATACCAGTTTTGAGATGGTCTTTCATCAACAATATACACTTTGGTTCTGGTGGGGTACCTAAGTATGGAGAAAGCTGTTCATAAAATCACTGATTTTGTTGGCATAATGGATAATGAAAAGAGACCGAATAATGACATAGGGCCTGCACTTTGGCTCGACATTTGAAAGGGGCGTGAATTCATTTTTGGATACGCCCCTATTATAACTAGGTAATACTCGACTCACACACATTCCCTATATGTAGGGGCCTATTAATACATGTACCACATGTAGTAAATCTGTCTGCTTTATCTGTATTGTGCCGTTCTTAAGCAAATAGTTAAACACGATTTCATCAAACATTATAACAATAGCTCTTTTACAGTGTGCAATCATCCCGGGCAATAATTGGGCAATAATAGAGGATGTGCGTGAAATTATTGATTGGCTCCATACAAAGGATTTGAACCGGTGTCCTTCACCGTAATCATGGCGCAATGCGGTGCATTCAATCAAACGTTGTCGTCAACCTATTTGATCGTATAGTGCATTTGTTATGTGTGTGAGACGAGCTGTCGCGGTAGATTGCAATAGCTTGTAATCATGCTTTTGTTGAATGAATGGTACTCCGCCATATTTACGGTATGCTACGTCATAATCTAGGTGATTATTTGCATTGGATGTCTTGAATACGCTGGCGAAGTTGTGTAATAATCGGACTAATGCTATAACAGTAGGTGAATACAAGTTTTGAATATATCGCGTTGCAAAGCCCCATTCAGTGATCCCAGCGAAAGTGAAAAAAAAATCAAATTGTTACTTTTATACAAAATTTTAATGAAACAAATTGGCAAAAAACCCAAGAAAACGGCAGTATCGACGAAGTTGAAGCCCCATTCAAATAGGCCTACATGTAGCTAATTTATATATAAATTACAGATTCACATAAATGCATTATTTTTGTCTTAAATAGGCCTACTCGGCTTTCGGCTGAACCACTAGCAGAAGACACCAAATTGATGTTTTATGACCTTTGACATTCTTTTGTGACATGGTCAGTTCAATTCACGCCGAGTGTCCTTGACAGGTTTGACTCTGCTTCAGTGGTCATGAAAGAATTCAAAAGATAACCTCTGCCCCAACAATCCCAAGCAATTGTCTGAAACTGCTCTTCGGATGATGTAGGCCTATCATAAGAACTCAGTCGTCAAATGATGATAGTCATATACTGACCAAAAGATTATTACTGACTATATCATTGAAGACTGAGTTCCGCAGTCTAGTACAAAATCTGAATTTTGATGATTTTTACGATCGTCCGGATGAAAAATGACTGATCTGAATGGGCCGTTAGTTCCCACCTCTCCTTACCCTGGCAATATGAATCAAAGAAAAATAAAGAAAAAAAAATAAAAAAACAAGAAAAAAAAAAGACAAAGAAAAGAAACAATAAAAGAAAAACAAATATGAAAAGTTCGAACAATATTTGGTTTATAAAATTAATGTGACCGTGATGAGGCTCGAACTCACCACCTTGCGATTTAAAGTTCGAAGCGCTCGTGTACCAAATTCTGATGCCTTACCAAGTGAGCTGTGCTCCTGAGATACGAAATAAAAATAAAATAATACACTGTATACCTGCTTGTGTCGGTAATTGATTTGCTCAAATTCCATAATGGTACAGTGCAACAGAGCAAAAATGCCCAAAATTTAAAAGCTATATAATTTATGAACAATATACACTACACATAAAAATACTAATACAAGGGAATTTCAACATAAGAATCCAAACAATTAAGTACTAACATGCACAGCTTTGTCCTTATATCACATTTGGGTTTTTAACAAAATGTTATCAAACCTCTACTGTGATTGGCAGCTGCACAAGGCATCTCTTTGATAGCTGATAATGGCCATCCATTCAGCAAGTGGCTACTAACTGACCTTGACAGGCTTGAATGTCTGTCATCTGCTACAAAACCATCACACTCACATAATGCTACAGGGAGCACAGTACTTTGACAATGGAGTGAAAGACTATTATTATTGATTAGGCGCGGATTCTAAAAGTACAGCTCCTATGCGTGTATAGCAAAAAATTGGAATTGAATGTTTGGAATCATGTAACTAAAATACTAAATGCATTCTGCAAAATGTGCTCTGACCAATTTATAAAGCATTTCATTAGCTTTAATTTGACATATTGTTTGACATGTTTGGAATTATGGTAAATCATTAAATAATACATTTATTAATTAATCAATTATGTCAATTAATTAAAATTTAATGCAAATATGCATATTTTCTCTGACAGAATTGTAGGATTTGACAAGAGCCATCTTTCTTGTAAGTTTGATTCTTATAACATACCGGTATCGTATTGCGTCCCGTTATAGTTGCAGAAAAAAATACGCGTGCAGGACACACACACGCACCCCCCCCCCACACACACACACACCCAGAGGATCGTACCGCTTTACAATCGTATAACATTCATTGGCGCTAGTAGTAGTAAATTCCAATTTTCTGTGCTTTACCTCACTTGTTCTGCTCAAAATTAAAAGGGGACATATCTGACAGTAAAAGCTTACATTTTATGGAAATTATGTTTAAATTTGCTTAAACAGCACAAAACAGATAAAGCAGACTAATTTACTATACATAGGCCTATACATGTATGGTATGCCAGGGACTGTTTAAGAATATATCATTAGATTTATGATATTTACTTCGAGGACTGTTATATATCAAAAATGTGAAAAATATCAAATTTTAATAATTTGTCATAAAATTTGTATTATATCGTGAATTTCAAACAATGAAATTTATTTGATATCAGAAAGACATTCTTCGTATTCAGAATGCAATTCGATATGTCTGATGTGCTCTCATGTCCCACAAAAAATACTATCGAAACGCTCAAAACGCTCATTCCAGATCCCTTAATTTGGTTAATTTCTTTGTCTTTTTTTTCCTTTTCTTGTTTTATTTATTTTTTTCTTTATTTTTCTTTGATTTATATTGCCAGGGAAAGGAGATGGGGAACTAAAGGCCCATTCAGTGATTTTTTTGATTTTTTTTCATCCCGACGATCGTAAAAATCATCAAAATTCAGATTTTGGATACAATGATAGTCAGTAATTTTTATATTTTGGACATTATTATGACTATCATTTGAGGACTGAGTTCTTATGATCCGAGGAGCAATTTCAGACAATTGCTTGGGATTATTGGGGCAGAGGTTATCTTTTGAATTCTTTCATGACTACTGAAGCATAGTCAAACCTGTCAAGGACACTCGGCGTGAATTGAAAGACCATGTCACTCGCCACAAAAGAATGTCAAAGGTCATAAAAGGCCTATGGATGATTTTGTACCTTTCGTCATTGTCATAGATGTGCTAACATAGCTTGCTAGTATAGTGGTTCAGCCGAAAGCCGTGTGTCTAAAAAAAAAATAATGCATTTACGTGAGTCTGTAATTTATATACCGGTACTGACAGTATATAAATTAGCTAGGCCTACATATATTTGAATGGGGCTTCAACTTCGTCAATACTGTCGTTTTCCTGTTTTGCTTTTTTGCCATTTGTTTTTCATTAAAAAAAATTTTCGCTGGGATCACTGAATGGGACTTTGTAGCGCGGATTACTCAAAACTTGTTTTTACCTACTGCTATATAGTATTAATCCGATTATTACATAACTTTGCCAGCGTATTCAAGACATAGGTTATGTAAGGGATAAACTGTACATGGGTATAGACGTATAGAGGCCCTGCATGCTTTTATCGATTGGCTCCAAACAAAGGATTTGAACCGGTGTCCTTCACCGTAATCACGGCGCAGTAGCCTACAATCCATTCAATCAAATGTTGTCAGTGTGCGAGACGAACGATGTATAAATCTGGAGGTCACATCATCACTTTAATCATGCTTATTGTAAAAAGTTTGTCCAATGCATATACTGTGTTCCCGGATAATTGTCAATGCAGTCAAGCAAACAGGTATTATATTTTGAAAAGGCCGCTATAGTATATTCACAGGGGTGTCTTGAATGGCCAATCATATGGGACATAATCAAATTGCAGTGACTGCTTCCTTTGTTACCACATGTCAGTCATCTTGTGATTATTGGACCATGTAAACCTGCGAAAAACGAGCCAAAGTGCAGGCCCTATGATAATGAAATAGCGACCTCATCCTTTTTTTCAAACATCCAATCGGAAACTAATAATCAACATTGAAGTTTATCTTTTTCAACAAGGCTATAGGCCTAACTGAAAGTTTACAAAATAAAAAGAAATTTGAAAAATCTTCAAAAAGGGAGGGCGCGGACGAGAAACATGTATTCTTTTTTACTCGGCCTTTATATATAAGCTGAACAAACTTATAGAGCAGGATATAATTATCATCTGCTGTTTTCCTCCCGAGGATTGCTTAAGCCATGTAAGCGTTGTCATGCATCGCCTGGTCATCACAATTTAATGTATGGCGCCCTCTAAAGTGACACCAGCAATAGTGTTAACTAGTAACAAACGCACGGCGCATGCGCGAGCCGGGAAGTTCAAGCTTGCTGTAGACTCGGTCCCTACACATATATGGCACGTTTGCAACGCCCTAACTCAGGTGTCAATTTGTGGATAAAATTAAATAAAATTAAATATCTTTTTTTCTATATGTCCGTTTTTCCGTCTCCCGGGGAATTGACTTGAAAACACTATGAGGATTACTCAGTTAATTTTTGAGGACAAAAATCATGAAATTGGTGGTGTACGGGAATTTTGTTATGGCCAAGTTTTAGGCCAAAAAAATGTGATTTTTTTCGAAATTTTTTTTGACCTAAAATTCGACTCTTTCTCGCTTATCTGATGAATTTTCAACTTCTTTTTGACATATGTGGTAGATATGACTTTGGTGTTTATATTCCATGAAGTAATTGTTGTCATTTTGCTTAGTTTTATAAAAAGAAGTGATTTTCTGCATGGAGTTGTTTTAATATTCGGCTTTGTTTACGTTTCAAAACCAAAACTGAATTTCCCGGCTCGCGCATGCGCCGTGCGTTTGTTACTAGTTAACAATAGTGCAGTGAGCCCTCATCACGTCCGAACGGTTCGATTTCATCGGAAAAAGTTGTTTTTGGGGGAGATGTTTTCCTTTGAATTTGTACACAGCAACCATCTATTTTTGATTATTAAACCTCCATGATTAAACTAGTAGTCACAGGTATTGAAACAGCCTGTGTAACACAGCAGGTAATTTGGCACTCGTAATTTGTATTATTCTACCCTGTCCCTGGTCCTGGACCTGGTTTAAGTAACAACCGGTGACTGATACTATATTAACCCAGCATATTATAGGTAAGCTTATCTTAATACTAATAACGGCGTGTCCGTCCGTCTCTCTGTCCGCGCGTTATCGCGTTCGCATTCGCGCGGTTCGCGTTCGCACGGTGCACAATCGCATGCTCGTGGGGCGCTATCGCGTACTATCAACGCGGAGTGCCGTGCGATGCGCGCAATACTATCAACGCGGAGTGCCGACGGGCGCAATGCGCGCATCGGAAAGCATTAGGCCACCTCATCGGACCAATAGGCCTACTTTCAACACATATTTCAATACGGAACGCATGCATTGGCCTATTTCAGTAGAACATGACTATTCGGTATTCCCGAGGCCCTCCAGAATGGTTAACATTATGATAAAAATAATCTGTTAATAAAATAATCAGGTATGGCCTATAACCCGTAATATTAGGCCTTATTGGGTTGACATTTCTCCCGATTGATTTCATTACTTAAGTAACGGCCTATACATCCAATCTAGATACTAATTTGGGTATTTTCGGGTCCTCCAACGTAGTAGCAGGACACTCAGAACGATGGGTTTCAGATTATGGTACCGAAGAAAGCGTCACAGCTACAAAACAGAGTTGTGTCAAGTTGGATCTTGATCATTGAGAGACGGCGAGGACTATAGTAGTTTAATAGGTCAGGGCAGCTTTATGGGTAATGGGTGTTGGGCAATTAGAGATAGGCCTATTACGAGAACCTCACAACCCGAGAACCGCGAAATCTAGTAATTTATAATTTAGGGGTTCATTCATATATTTTCATGACTAAACGATTGTCCATCGTGTTTGGACGCGCGCGTACATCGCGTACATCACTCGCCCTTTTGCGTAAATAGCTCGCGAGCATAGGGCGCGTAATATCCTAGGTGATCTTTTCCTTTAGACCACCCTCGCTATATAATAGCTAAATAGGGGCTAAAATAAATTATTACTTTAACATCAGTCAAGGACAAGGTTTACTTTTGCATCAAGGTTAAACAGTTACCAAATACTTTGAAGTCAAGGTTTAATGTATTGGAAGGAGGGCAAATTATGGGGTAAAAAACAAGGTTAAAACAACTTTTTGAAAACAAGCAAAAACGGCTATTCTGCTAGGAAGTTTTTGTCTCAAAAAACAATTTTAAAATTATCGGAAAAGCAAGAAACATACCTTCATAAAATCAGCATAACTGCCGTCACATAAAAAGATGATCAGATGAGTGGAAAAATGCAACGAATTTGTGAAACAAGGGATTTTTTAAAAGATAAATAGGCCTACATCATGTTTTCGAGAAATTTGCCATCTTAAATAAATGCAAAATTGCGTGATGCAGTAAAATACTGTCAAACGCACTTGAAAATGCTTGATACGCCAGCGTAAATCACCGTCAGAACAAGCGTACATCAAGCGCTCGTGCTGCGCGAAAGTTTTGGAGTTTGCATCACCGGTTTTGTATTTTGATGAAGCTCTTTTACGTCAAAAATTGCGATAAAAACGTGGATTTTGGAATAAAATGAAGCTTGTTCGACAAAATAAAAGGTATGTTTGTATAGCTAAGAACATGTTTAACCTTGATGCGAAAGTTTAATTTGATGAATTCGTAATTTTTTATAGCTCGGGTGGTCTAAAAGAAAAGATCGCCATATCCTACTCGCGAGCGTCCATCAGTTCTCTCGCAGTTTGTTTATATGACCGGATAGCAGGGCATAAACGTTGTTTATGCCCGCCTATCGACCAATCTCGCATGCTGTTATATAGCGCGTATGTATGAATTAGGGGTTCATTCATATATTTTCATGACTAAATGATTGTAATGCCCGAGGGGCCGAGGTATTATTTGTTATTTTTTTACCATTCATTTCTGTGTAAAATTGCAATTACAAATGTTTGTCAACAGAAATCGGGGAGGCCCCTAAATACATGCCTGCCAACCGTTCCGATTTAATCGGATTCGTTCCGATTTTTGTGACCTTTGACCTCAAAAATCGGAACGAATCCGATTTTTGAAAATGCAAAAAAATTTTTTTTTTTTTTTTTAGATTTTTTTTTCAAAGTTCTTGGCGACTTTGGAGAACCACTGGACCTATTCTGAACTGCTAGGATCATAGGGATCATTCACAGTTAATTAAAAAAAAAAATTGGAAAAAATTACAAACAAATTACAGTTTGTTATTTTTAATATGCAAACCATTAACCAATATTTACCTCTTCATGTAGCACATATTATAAATGCATGCAAAACCAATGCATCTATAATATGTGATACATGAAATGGTAAACACTAGTTAATGGTTTACATATTAAGGATAACAAACTGTAATTTTTTTTTGTAATTTTTTTTTAAATTTTTTTCAAATTACCTGTGAATGATCTTAGCACTTCAGAATAGGTCCAGTGGTTCTCTAAAGTTGCCAAAAACTTTGAATTAAAAAAAAAAAAAATTAGAAAAAAAAAATTTAATTAAAAACATTTTTTTTTTAAAATTTTTCCCAACCTTGAATAACAAGTTATATAACTTCTTTTTTTCCAAAGTTTTGTTTCGCTTCTTGCTTCACTCTAATTATACACCAACCTTAGTTCCAAAGGTTGGCAAGCATGTGCCGTTACGGAGAGCGCGTGCTCAGCGCCCGGATCGCTGTACCCTGTACAGATTTTTTTTTTACAATGTTGGCAGGTATGTAAATATATATTTTTGTTATTTCCCCAAAGCCCTACCCCTAGCTTGAAGAAAGTGTTTGCAATGTGTATATAAATGATAACCAAGAACTTCTAAACATGTCATTTCATCGCAACAATTTTAAAAGCAAAGTACCGTAAGGAAGCAAATTAGGAAAAATAACAAAAATATTTGAAAATCTCCAAAAATCGGTGAGGGCAGGGACAATATACACGTTATTTATTTTACTTGGCCTTATGATTAACTGTTTATTTATAGGTACAAAAGGCAAACCTTAGTTAACACATAATTTGTTAGTCAGCCAAATTGACCCAAACACAATACATATTTACATAGAAAATTAAAAGAAGAAATTGCATCAAGGAAACCTACACCGTCAAAATGAGCGTACATCAACTTCAAGTGCTCATACATATGTACATGTACTAGCTGTGAAAGTAGAGTTTGCATTTCACCGGTTTTGCATTCAGCTCTTTTACGTCAACAAACTTGTGATAAAAAACATGGATTTTTGAACAGAATAAAGCTTGTTTGATGATTGGTATTTATATTTGTATAGCTAGAAGCATGTTTTATATCCTTCAATTTTCAAATAGAAGTTTTTTACATCATTTTCTGGCAATTTACAAATGCTACATTTTGATGCAAACCCCATTAAAATCGGACATCTGGTTACCAAGGTATGAGCAATTTATCAATGGCTGAAAACAATATTATAAAACAAAAGAATTTGAACACTGTTTTTGCCAATATCTCAAAAACAATATTAGCGACAATTTATAACCAATTAAGAAAATACTGCTAGCGAACATCGCCGACGAATCACACTAGCTTAGAATCATGATGTTCAAATATGACGACCAGTGCCCGCATAAAATGTTGGAACGCATTTAACACTTCTCACAACGCGCGGTCATTGTAAGGCATACTTATATATACATGTACAAATGTACTACTGTATGCCACAAGACGTGGTCATTATAATGCTTTTTTAATATTACCTGCAATTGCATATATCTGCTTGTTTAAAATTAATTTTCTGTGATTGAATTAGACACATCTGATCATGAGGTTATGAATATACATGTATGTATCTTGATATTTTCTTCCAACATGTCGAATCGATACACAAAGAGCATGTTGATAACTGAACTAAAAAAAATAAAAAGTCTATAATTTCTGGAACAAATGTGAAAGTAGAGACCAGAAATATATAACAGAAGCAGGGATACAAAAGGACAATTTTCTGGCCTTCATTTGAATTCCAGAACTTGATAGTTGTTTAAGTTTTGATTTGAATGGTGCATTTTGAAGTAAATATTATTGGTCAAATTTGGACATAATTATTTATGTAAAACCATGCTTATTATCACAGACGGTCAGTGAATTTATATGAGATGTAGACCTGTAAAATTCAATCTCAAAATTCCAAAAATGATGAAACAATATAAGTGCATGTTTTTTGACATTTTTTTTTTTTTTTTTTTTTTGATTTTTCAGATTTTTCAAGATGCCTTCCGGCAAGAGAAAACGACCTTCCAAAGGTCCTGGAAAAGATACTTCCCCACCCAAAAGAAAAAGAAGACCACATATTTGACCGCACCAGCAGAGTTGCATTGTGGGCATCCTGGAAAAGGCACTTTCACTACCAAACATTTAACTGCACTTTCAGATATGATAACAAGGTGTACTCAACAAGAGCCAATGCCAATGGACCATCCAAAAGAATCAACTGTCACACTGTCAAAACCTGCTGCTGCACCTAAAAATCAAAGTAACACAATTGACTCAGAAAAGGACACTTCCCCATCAAATGTACTTGCAGAGCTGATATCAAGTATGATGGACACACCATCAAAACCTACTGTCGCATCAGGTGGTACGTCAAAGCCAACTGCTGCACCTAAAAATCAAAGTAACACATTTGACTCGCATAAAGACATTTCCCCGTCAAATGCATCTGTAGCACTGAAAACAAGTATAATAGACACACCAGCAAAACCAACTGTCACATCAGGTGCTAAATCAAAGCCAGCTGCTGCACCTAAAAATCAAAGCAACTCTATTGACTCACTAAAAGACACTTCCTCATCAAATTCACTTGCAGGGTTGAAACAGCTGATAACAAGTATGGACACACCAAAAGAATCTACTGTCGTACCAGGTGGTACATGTACGTCAAAGCCAACTGCTGGACTTAAAAATCAAAGTAATCAAAGTGACTCACTTGACTCGCAAAAAGACACTTCCCCATCAAATGTACTTGCAGAGCTGATATCAAGTATGATGGACACACCAACCAAACCTACTGTCCCATCAGGTAACAGTGGTACGTCAAAGCCAACTGCTGCACCTAAAAATCAAAGTAACTATATTGACTCACAAAAAGACACTTCCCCATCAAATGCACTTGCAGAGCTGATATCAAGTATGATGGACACACCATCAGAATCAACTGTCACATCAGGTGGTATGTCAAAGCCAACTGCTGCACCTAAAAATGAAAGTAACTTGATTGACTCACGAAAAGACACGCCCCCATCAAATGCACTTGGAGAGCTGATAACAAGTATAATAGACACACCATCAGAATCAACTGTCACATCAGGTGGTATGTCAAAGCCAACTGCTGCACCTAAAAATCAAAGTAACCCTCTTGACTCTCAAAAAGACATTTCCCCATCAAATGCATCCTCAGAACTGAAAACAAGTATAATGGACACGCCAACAAAACCAACTGTCGCATCAGGTGCTAGATCAAAGCCAACTGCTGCACCTAAAAATCAAACTAACTCAATTGACTCACAAAAAGACATTTCCCCATCAAATTCACTTGTAGAGCTGGTATCAAGTATAATGGACACACCAAAAGTATCAATTTTCACATCCAGTGGTATGTCAAAGCCAACTGCTGCACCTAAAAATGAAAGTAACTCGATTAACTCACAAAAAGACACGCCCCCATCAAATGCACTTGGAGAGCTGATAACAAGTTTAATAGACACACCAGCAGAATCAACTGTCACATTAGGTGGTATGTCAAAGCCAACTGCTGCACCTAAAAATGAAAGTAACTCGATTGACTCACAAAAAGACCCGCCCCCATCAAATGTACTTGGAGAGCTGATAACAAGTATAATAGACACACCAGCAGAATCAACTGTCACATCAGGTGGTATGTCAAAGCCAACTGCTGCACCTAAAAATGAAAGTAACTCGATTGACTCACAAAAAGACACGCCCCCATCAAATGCACTTGGAGAGCTGATAACAAGTATAATAGACACACCAGCAGAATCAACTGTCACATCAGGTGGTACGTCAAAGCCAACTTCTGCACCTAAAAATGAAAGTAACTTGATTGACTCACGAAAAGACACGCCCCCATCAAATGCACTTGCAGAGCTGATATCAAGTATAATGGATACACCAACAGAACCAACTGTCACATCAGGTTGTAAATCAGAGCAATATACTGCACCTAAAAATCAAAGCTATCCAAGTAACTCTATTGACTCACAAAAAGACACTTCTTCATCAAATGCACTTGGAGAGTTGATATCAAGTATGATAGACACACCAATAGAATCAACTGTCACATCAAATGGTACGTCACAGCCAACTTCTGCACCTAAAAATGAAAGTAACTCGAATGACTCACGAAAAGACACGCCCCCATCAAATGCACTTGTAGAGCTGGTATCAAGTATAATGGACACATCAAAAGTATCAATTGTCACATCCAGTGGCATGTCAAAGCCAACTGCTGCACCTACAAATCAAAGTAACTCTATTGTCTCACAAAAATACAAATCAACTGTCACATCAGGTGGTAGATCAAAGGCTTCAAAGCCAAAAAAACTAAAAATCAAAAACCTACAAATCAAAGTAACATAAATAACTCACAAAAACAAGTCAAGCTCATCAAATATATCAATCATGACTTTACAGCACATAGTAAACAAGCAGTATCAGGAAAGATAACTGATATTACACAAAATTTGAGTCAATGTGCTAACACTGCTAGAACTACTATTGATAAGTGGGAAAGCAAGTCATCAAGTCGTCCAAGAAAAGGTCCCAAACAAGTCCCAAGCAAGTCATCAAGTCGTTCAGGAAAAGGTCCCAAACAAGTCCCAAGCAAGTCATCAAGTCGTCCAGGAAAAGGTCCCAAACAAGTCCCAAGCAAGTCATCAAGTCGTTCAGGAAAAGGTCCCAAACAAGTCCCAAGCAAGTCATCAAGACGTTCAGGAAAAGGTCCAAAACAAGTCCCAAGCAAGTCATCAAGACGTTCAGGAAAAGGTCCAAAACAAGTCCCAATTCAGCCAGTTTCCACAAAAGAAGTAAACTTGGCTAATACTTCAAGTAAGGTGGTGACAATTGTTCAACCAGCAGGAAATGAACCATCTCCTAAATACTTAAACATGGATACTACTATGCCAGTTGTTGCACCGCCAGTAGATAAAGCGTCTCTACGATACGTTCTTTCACGTACATCAGCAGGGGTTGACACGTTTAAGCTAACAAGAATTCATAAACAAATTCCAAGGATACCAGGTGTGTCAAAGCCAGTTCCTAAAAAACCTGGTTTTAGTCATGAAGCATCTAGACTATTAGATGCGTTATTGACACCAAAAGTATTGAGATCAACTTCAACATGCGGCAAATCTGAATCAGCCCCGGAATCGGCTCTATCTGTAAGAGATGCAAATTCTGTACAACCAAATACGTCTGTGAACGTATCAACATCCGAAGGGGAGAAGCTCATAAATCGTACTCAACAAGGGTTTGTGTTAACAGGTGCAACAGAAGGATCAAGTGATTATATCCCAACTGAACTAAATGAAGCATCAAGGCTATTAGATGCGTTATTGACACCAAAAGTATTGAGATCAACTTCAACACCTAGCAGATCTGAATCAGATCTGCCTGCAAGAAGGCAAGATGCAAATTCTGTACAAGGACCTAACATGTCTGGGGAGAAGATAATAAATCTTACTCAGCAAGGGTTTGTGCTAACAGGTGCAACAGAAGGATCAAGTGTTTATATCCCAACTGAACCAAATGAAACCGTCATGTCATCAGGACCAAGTACTTCAGCTCCAACCAGAGATGAGCAAAGCATAAATAAGGCGCATGCTCCAACTAAAACAGGAGATGAGCTTAATTGTGCAATAGAACAAATGTTGACATCCATTCTTACACCAACAGGACTGAACTTGAAGGTAATGAGCATTAAACGAAAGGCGCATCGGATCAAAGGACGATTTGCAGGACTGGCAAAGTATGAAAAGTATTTTCATACCCCAAAAGAAGTGACATCATCTGCCACATTGGATGGGTTAAACCCAACTGAAACTGTAACAGGGTCAAATGCAGCTACGCAAGAACGAAAGGCGCATCGGATCAACAGTCGATTTGCAGGACTGGCAAAGTATGAAAAGTATTTTCATACCCCAAAAGAAGTGATTTCATCTGCCACATTAGATGGGTTAAACCCAACTGAAACCGTAACAGGGTCAGATGCAGCTGTGCAAGAACTTACCCCAAAAGAAGTGACATCATCTGCCACATTGGATGGAATAAACCCAACTGAAACCGTAACAGGGTCAGATGCAGCTGTGCAAGAACTTACCCCAAAAGAAGTGACATCATCTGCCACATTGGATGGAATAAACCCAACTGAAACTGTAACAGGGTCAGATGCAGCTGCGCAAGAACTTACCCCAAAAGAAGTGACATCATCTGCCACATTGGATGGAATAAACCCAACTGAAACTGTAACAGGGTCAGATGCAGCTGCGCAAAAACTTACAGAATCAGTTTCTTTACTATCTCCTTTAAGAGTGAACACACCGACCTTTGACACAGGAGGAGATTGTCTACTTGAACCTATGTCACCTACATGTAATTCTACAAACGATTTAGTGAATTTTGTGCTTTCTCAAGATGGGGGGTTGAAGTCTACTGATGCACAAGGACATATTGAAAAGCCACGTAAAGCATCAAGAAAATCAAGATCAAGAAAATCAAGACCAAGAAAATCAAGATCAAGAAAAAAGTTAACTGTTGATACACTTCAAGAAATGTTGAATCAAGTTGTTCCATTGGCAGGGATGAGGCTAGTAAGTGTCAAGAGAAAACATAGGAGAAGATTTTTCGTTAACCAAGAAGGGTCAACACTGTCGGGCATATCAAGAGGAGAGGCATCAAGTGGTAGATCAGGAGAAAGGATATCAAATATGCAACAAAGAAACACTACTGAACTGGAACTCATAATTCAGGAATCGACTAGTAGTACTGTCAACCAGGGTCTTAGCTAGAAATTTAAGTTACCTGCAGGGTCTTGGCAAGAAATTGAGGGTTTGCCCATCATTTGAATAAAATTGCCTGTCCTAATTTGACCTTTAAAACATATACCAGACATCTAAAGCCCATTGGGGGTTCAACAAGTTCAAATATGTGCTGATATGGCCTTGTTCTACAAATTGGGTCTACTAAAAAGGTCAATTAGCTTCTCAAAACATACAATTTATAATATAGCATCTGTCAAAGGCATTATTTTTGCCTTTCCCAGGAGCAAACTGGCCATCTAAAATGACGGCCAGACGGGTGGCTAGCTAAGACCCTGGTTACCTGTCATTTGAGTAAAATTGCCTGTTCTAATTTACCAGACTTCTACAGCCAATTGGGGGTTCAGAGAGTTCAAATTTGTGTTGCTATGGCCTTGTTTTGTAAATTTGGTCTAGATACTAAGGTCAAATAGCCTTTCTCAATATCTACATGTGGTCGCATGTCATAAGTTGGGTATGCTAAAAGGGTGGAGGGATTACACTTTTCTAAAAATTGTGATACAAATTTGATTGGCTTTCCGTAACCCCATATCCTACAGCAGTGGTTGATACCTCATTTTAAGCCTAATATTATACTCTTTCAGTCTACTGAAGCATATACTTATAAATTATTCAGTAAAAAAATCACATCAGTTGAAATAAAAATGCCAGGGTGGAGGAGCAGGCGGATGTGGAGCAGGCGGATGCGGGTGTGTGCAATAGGGCATCATGTGAAAATTCACATGTCAGTATGTCAAAACTACTGGTTACTTTTGCAAATCTAGGGAGGGTATGATGTATTGACAGCTTTGAATGTTGAATTTGTACAACTAAAACAATTACTGACTACTTAAGGTGGCACTACACCCTCTGATAAATTTTGTGACAAATTTTGCATTTTTCTCATAAAGTAACTACACACCGGTAACAAAAGTTATATGTATATTATAGGGGCAAGAAATCCAATTACTTCACTGAAACTTCAGTGACTCAAGACAAGGGGTTCATTATATGTTAAGAATTGAGGTACATTCTAGCGGTACCTCTTTTCTGATCATAAATAATGCACCGCCTGGATCGAGTGACCGAAAATTCCAGCGCAGCAACCTGACTCCTTACCCCCACAATATACATGACCTTTGTTACCAGTGTGATATTACTTTTTGAGAAAAATGCAAAAATAGTCACAAATTTATCAAGGTGTGTAGTACCACCTTAAAGTGTTATATGTTCCATTTTTTTTTTCATTTTTAATGAAATCCTAGTTGAATTTCAGTATTTTTAGCAATATGCTAATGTACAATTCTCTTCTTGATATTCATTTCCTCAATAATAGAATAACCATCTCGCTAATTACTCATAAAAGGTCATTGACCTTTACTATGTAATTAACATACATACAATTATTTTAAATAGTTCATTTTGAAGCATTAATGTTTTGAGAACATATCATCCAAATCTGATGACATTCTTGCATAAAATAAAAATTTTACAGTCATTTTTGTAATTGAGGTCCGATTTGAGAAAAACGCATTTGAAAATTGAGATTTACATAGACGCCTGTGTATTAATTAATTAGTAATTAAGCATTATCTCAAAAATTAAGCAGGTGTTAAGGTTAAAAATGGTGTTAATTATTAGAGATTGTCAATATATACAACATATCAAAGAATACATTTTTTGCCATTTTTTACCATGTAATGGAAATTGTACCCAACTTATGACATGCGACCATGTACAATTAATGTAGCATCTGTATAATTTGCCTGTCCCATGAGCAAACTTCCCGTCTAAAATGACCGACAGACACTGTTGTCAACAAATGGTGACAGCATGCTTGGGGCATTCCTGCCAATCAAAATTTAAAGAAAACAGAACAAAATCAATTTTTTGGGAAAAATGTCCCAGTTTAGGCAAAAAAAACCAAACTAATGTTCTACTGGCCTGACCAACCCATATTTTCTGTTTTTGAGATTGTTTTATCTTTTATTATTTGTTGTATGCTGCATGTAAAATCAGCTGTTTTGAGCCAAAAGTATAATTATTTTGAATGGAAAAAAAACAAGGGAAAAATAAATTTATTGCAAAAAAGATGGCAATTTATTTACAGATTTTAGTGATTTTTAGAGTAATATGCTGAAAAAAAAACCCAAAAATGCCAGATCGACCATACTTGGAAGGTATGTACCCCTGTAGAACAAGTTATTTTTTCCATCGCTGTGGGAGAACCACCTCTTATTTTATTAACCACTAACCAGCCCTCCCTGTGACCATGACAGGTGGGCGATATAGTGGTTGGCAAATTTAATACACCCTTGTTCAAGTAGTGTAAGAACTTGTAATCAATTCTAAGTTTAAAAAAACCCAAAAAACATTTTTGGCTAGTGCTTCCATATAGCTCATCATCACCCTACTTACGATAATTGCCCAAGTCATTTTTTGTAATTTTGAGAACAAAGTACAAAATTTGGTTCAAGCATGCAACAGTGATGTAATCACCTTAATTATTTCTGATTATTTACTTTAATTTGTCTCATTATTATTTTGTTCTCGTGCAAAGATTGGTGAATAAGTATGTTTACATGCATGCTTGAACCATGTTTTGTACTTCGTTCTCAAAATTACAAAAAATGACTTGGGAAATTTTTGTAGTAGGGTGATGACATTATGCAGTGGCGTAACCAGTGGGGGCCGGGGGAAAGCTGCCCCCCCCCCTACAAAAAACTGGGGAAAAGATCAAGCAATAAGGAAAATATAGGCTCACACATAATTATAAATACTACAACTTTCAATCATAAATTGGGAATGTTTTTAATCACCCCCTCCCCCGCAGGGTTACCCCATTGCATATGAAATGAAAGAGTACACTAATTCGTGACATAATTTGATATACTTGGGCCAAAGTTACAAATGTTGAGAAATTACCAATTTATAATCAGTGGCGGATTCAAATGATTTTTTGTGAATCAATCTTCTAAAAATTGCTTCAGCTGAGCAATATATGGAATAATAGTCAAGAAGTAAGTGAAAGTACTTGTAAGGGCTGACATTTTTGTATATCGACACTGTCTTGGGCTCACAATTGGCCAAGATCTCACTGAAAGACCCCCATTGTTAGGGCTTCTCACACAATGACCCTATTTTTTAGGGTTTCTTACCCAATGACCCCTTTTTTTGGCATAAAATCTCTCACTGTGAGACCTTTTTGAAATAATGTGTGCGTCCCCCTGTCACTTTGAAAGTTATGATGCCTCATGCTCCCGGGCTCATGCTCCACCTGAACAGGCTGGGTAGGCAATAAGCATGAAAAACTTGAATGCTGGGAAAAGTATGTTTTGTGTCAATAGGCCAGTCAAATTAAGGAAAATATGTGACCCCTCGGCACAACTGAGCCCGGATGTCGCCAGTGCAACTATTGAGATATGCTCCATCGAACTTAACAATAAACAATAGGAAACAAAGGATTTATTGACTGTTTTATTGATTTTTTACTACTTAAATGTCAAGTACTATAAACATGATATACATCATTTTAAAGTTAATTTGAAGCAGAATATTTTGGTTGAATATCTCAAAAATGATGATTGGCGACTTCAGGGCTCAGTTGTGCCGAGGGGTCACATATGAGGTTTTAACCCATCACTAATTGCAACAATGCATTTCAGAAAAGCCATATCATTATCAAAGTCCCTGAATATCTAAGTAGTGGAACAGTGTTTAATTTGCATTTAAAACCAAAATTGTCACAGGTGAAAATAATTGGTAAAATCTTATTTAAAACCATCCCAATGTATTCCTTTTATCATAAGGATTCAGAAAAAGTATAGTTCCACCCGGAGGGGGGGGGGGGCACTGGTCATTGACGAGGGGGTATCATGCGTGGCCACGAAGTTTCAAATAGCACCCTAAACGAGTATTTACGAGGTCTGAAAATGCACCCCCAAAACAAGTATGACAAGTGCAATTTCATACCCTAAATAAGTATTGACATTATTTTTCCCCCATTAGAAGCAAGTAAATCAGTCATATTTTGACTCTAAAACCCTTCATGATAACTGGGAAAACACAAATTCAAAAGTTCATAATTTTTAACCTTTATTACATACTACATTTGTCTCAAAGGACCCTAAACACCGATTTATTGTACAAGGTATATCCTTTTTCTCAAATTTCCTTGTTTTAGATACCCTATTCACGATACTTAAGTACAGTGCCTGATCATGAAAAAAGACCCTTTTTACTTGAATCTTTGGCCACGCATGATACCCCCTGGTCAATGACCAGTTGCCCCCTGGGAGTTCCACCTGTCTTCGACATAAAGTTCTTGAGTTACATGTGGCCGTTCCCCTATAGGCCTAACTCGAGAACAGAGATAGGTCAAACTATACTTTTCTGAATCCTTATGAGAGGAATATATTGGTATCATATGGATTTAACAAGATTTTAACAAGTTAAAATTTCACCCCTGTACCAATTTTGGATTTATGCAAATTAGGCACTGTTCCACTTTGATTTTCAGGGATTTTTGATATAATATGTGCCCATCCACCACAAACTGGTCGTGTAAAGTCTGCATTTTCCATTTTGAGATACAATCAAAAACAGGAAATGGATTTCTATGTAAAATATAGTAGGAATTTGACCTTTGATGAGCCATCACTTCACTTCCAGATGTCCGATGAAGTTTGTTGAAGTGTCATTTTAAAGCTGAAAGCGCATTCTTTCAAAATCTGCAATAAACAGAAAATGATCTAGAGCCGACTTTACTACCACTTTGTGGTGGATGGTCACATATGTTTTTTAATATTCTTTTCTGAAATGAATGGGGATTAAATGAATTCTGTTGCAATTAGTGGTGGGTTATTTCATAATTTGACCCTGCTATAACAATAGCTTATAAAACTAGTTAAAGCCATATTATAACATTTTCATACAAAATATATTGGTTTAATAAAGTACAATATAATCGTGTAAAAAAATTAATTTGAAAAAATCAGTGAGGGCGTCCTCCTCGGCAAATGTTATAATATGGCTTTAATCTGTTTTAATTTACCAACTTTGTTAAAAAATATGTAGCGTCTTGAAATGCAAAAGCTGTGTTGACAACTTATATGATCAGTTTAACTTTTGTTGGTATTGATAATATTAAAGCTGCCTGTAAAGCTGTAATAAATTATCACATGTTAAAAAGAAAAGTAATACAATGTAACTGTACTTTATTTCTTTGAGTTTTGGTGCAAATTTCAAATTGTGTTAAAAACCTTGCCAATGTAGTCCTCTTAGTCATAAGGATTCAGAAAATGATAGTTTGACTTATCTAGGACGTACCGTTCTTTCGTTATTGGCTCTGGGGGTCAAAGACATGAAATTTTGACAAAAGAAGTAGGTGTCAAAGTGTTCGTTTTGATGCAACAATTCAAATTAAGATAGGATTGCACAATTTAGGATGATCTATTACCAAGCTGCGTAATGCACCAAAGTAGGTCAAGGTCAATAGGCTGCAAACTATATATTTTCTGAATCCTTATTGGAAAATAGTTTTTAACACAATTTGAGCAAGTTTTATTTAGTTTGAAATTTGAAATTTCAAATGGGCTGAAAATTATTGGAATAATTATAGCTTCCTACAATTTTTTTTGGTGCAAAATTGGTTGATTCCCCCTCCTGAAATTCACTTCCCCATGCCCCCCCCCCCCTTAAAAAAAAACCCTGTCTGCCAGCACTGATTGGAATTGAATTTAAATCAGTTTGGGTCCTTTTTGCATTTTGATGCATTGAATTAGAATTGAATTTATTTTATTACTTTTATTTTAGTTCATCAAGAATTGAATTGGAATTGAATCAAAATAACTTTGGGTGTTGAAAAGTTGAATTGGAATTGCATTGAAATGATTTTGAGAAACAGAGAATTGTATTGGAAATTAAAAATTTAGGCTATAGTATAATGGAACGAATCAAATTGGAATCAACATTTTTAGTGCATTTCGATTCCAATTCAATTCAGTTTAAGCTACAAAATTGGAACTTGCAAGTTAACCTGATTTGAGAAAGTTCTTGCCAAGCTCCAAAAGAAACTTGTCACATTTTTACAAGGTCACTCATTAAAATTCTCCTTGATTGAAATGAACAATATTTGAGTTTGTACGCAAGTAAACGTAAACTTGAATATTCTTTCCTTTGCACACAGATACTCCGGGGGGGGGGGCACTCAACTTTAGAAGTGACGGATATGTGCTTACCGGAGTCGGGGAAATAGGGGCCTATCGGGTACAAAACGTTACTTAAAAAAGGGGTCATTGGGTACAAACAAAATTAAAAAGGTGGCCATTGGGTATAATACTTTAAAAAGGGGTCATTGGGTATAAGATTTCAAAAAAGGGGTCATCGGGTAGAAAATTTTTGAAAAAATGGAACAAAATTCTATTTTCTTGTTCCAAATTTTTCAAATTTCCAATACAAACTTGTTGAAATAAGAGAATTTGAAAATGTTGGCATTATTTTTTGGCATTTTGATGATGCTATTCTAAAAAAAAGGGGGTCTCTGGGTAAGCCACAAGCAGAAAAAGGGGGCCATTGGGGTAGCTGCAACTAAAAAAAGGGGGGTCATCGGGTATGACTAACGGGTATAGTCGAGGGGGCCTATTGACAGTCACCACTTCCAAAGTTGAGTGCCCGCGGGCAGATACTAAGAATTGTCTCAATCACAAAAAAAAAATCCCAGATTTCTTTTAAAATACCCAACCACTGTAGATTTTCAATGGCATCTTTTATGAACAACCCATACACAATACACTGTAAATCTAAAAAATGGTAGGGCATTCTAAAAGATAGCCGGCAAGTGAATTGAATTAGAATAGAATTGAAATCAACAACCTCCTGAATCAAAATAACTCACCCCAGACTCGCGGTCGCCCACAAAATGCCATAATTCTCAAAACCGCATCTTTTCTTACATATGAGTGACATTGTAAATTGGTGAATAGGCCTAGAGTACCAATTATGTCATATTTTTTGTTAAAAACTGTTTAATTTATGAAACATCAACAACATTCCAAATTGTATTTTCCTTGGTTATGTACAAGAGGGGAACTCCCATATATTGACATACGTCATGTGCCCATAAAAAGACCCTGGTAGGCCTATTTTTGGCAAATCCTACCCCCATGACCCCGTTTTTGGCAATTAGTCCTCAAAATTAAAATTTCAATGCACTACGTGCACATTTTCAGCAAAATGAACTAGTTTTGTCTATTTTGTACTGTAAAATTGGGTAAAAAGCTATTTTTAATTGTGATGCAAAATTTTGGGCGCTCACATACAAAATTTTTGACGTTGCCAACACTTTCAAGAATGATCCCCTTTTTTCTGAAAATTTCTACGCCGATAGACCCCTAGTTTCATACGCTGGTGGGCACAGGTCCCGGGGCACAGGTACGGTACTTTCATATTCGAGTGCCCCCCCCCCCCCCGGGTATGTACGCTACTTGAATCTTTTTTGATCCATTTAAAATGTCCCTCAGTTGGTATTGGATTTAGTTTGCTTTTTTGCTCATATAATTCTTTTAAATTTTTAAATTTATGCAGGAATTTTTAAAATTTTGCAGGAATTTGACCTGTGGTCCAACTGGGGAGGGACAAAAGCAGTCGAAGAGGGGGTATTTTGGCATGTCCGAAGGGTGTGGGGGTCCAGCGATTTGGCTTTTGGCAGACCATTTTGAGAATTCACCTGCACTGGGGAAGGCCTATAGGCCTACACTTTGCACTCAGAGTGACCAGAACAAGTTGTGCATAGGCCTACCAGCGTCAGCGTCAACTTGAATTATGGGGCCTATCGGCCCCTATCGGTACAAAAGATTATTTTTAAAAAGGGGTTATTGGGTACAAACAAAATTAAAATGGGGGTCTTTGGGTATAATAGCCTATTTTTTTTTTGAAAGGGCACCTTAAAATGGGGGTCATTGCAGGCCTACACAATTTCTGAAAAGCCTCAGTAGGGTCATCGGGTAGAAAACTTTGAAACAAATTGAGCAAAATTTTACTTGTTCCAAATTTACAAAATTTATAATAGGCCTACAAATACAAGCGGTTAAAGACAGCATTGCGTCCTATTGTTATTGCATTGGATTATAGAGGATTATATGACTACCACAACATTTTCTGTCAAGTCCAAAGAGCTAATTTAAATCTTATTAATGTGTAATATTGATAGTGATAGGAATCAATAACTAGGCATACTTTGGGTATGATGACATGAAGAATTTAACATGAGTTTTTATTAGGTCTATTATTTAGATAGAAAAGAAAAAAAAAATGAATGAGTGAAATAATTAAATAAACAAATAAATAGATAAATAAATAATAAGTAATGATACCTAAAATAAAAGAAATAAATTAAATATATAGGCCTATATTATTTTAATTAATATATTTTATCAATATTAAAATAACACCATTGAACATGTTGAAATGAAAAGATCTAAATTACAAATTAAAAATGAGCAAGTGAAATAATATTAAACAAACAGAAAAATAAATTTAAATAAAATCTATAGATAGTAATACTATAGTTTTACTTGAAAAATAAATAAATAAAATTCTAGTATTAGCTGTGTAGCTGTGTGTGTAGGTATGTCACTGGCCGCAATGCTGCCTATGTGTAAAGTTGTAATTATTGATTATAACGGTGCTGCTGTTGCTTGAACTTTAGCAATCAATTTACTTCAGATAATCCTCTATAATCCAATGCAATAATAATAGGACGCAATGCTGTCTTTAACCGCTTGTCTACAAATTTGCTGAACTATTTGCTCTCATTTACCCTCCCCCTGCGCCCTTCCTCCTCCTCCTCCTCCTGCCTCCTCCTCCTCCTTGTCGACACGCAAGTAGTACAGTGCAGTGAGCCTCCATTCGGAGATGTGGATGACAAGCTCCAGATAGCGAGGACGAAAATTCGGGAGTAGTTTGGTTTGGTTTTTCCTGAATTGGGGCAACAATTCACGAATTTGGGTAACAATTCACGAATTTTCTAATAAATTTGAAGTGCATTTATTAACATGGGATGTCCTGCCACATGCAGCAACAGCTGTCAGCAGCATAGCCACTGAAATTGAATGCAAAAGTGAATGTTCAACATTATGTTGCTTGCAGCACTGCCAACATGGCCAATGCGCCCATCCCCATGGCAGTATGTAAATAATATAAATCATGATAATGCATGATTCATGAATGCACTAGTAGTATCACTGCACGGCACACTGTACATTTCCATGCGTAACTGGTAAGTCGTAAACATCGCATTTGTAAACACATTTTACAAGTGTATAAAATAATGCCCGGCCTGCCCTTTGACTTTGTATCAGATAATTTCAGCTTATAAATGAGGACAACGTTTAACATGGAAAAACAGTGGTAGCGAGTCCAGTGAAAACGGGATTTTCCCATTTATATCTGACCGTGTGTTACCCTGAGTAAGGGTAAACACTTGTGCGAATTTGTGCTGAACGTCAAATTGGTCACTTATCCCTCGCTGTTTAATGTGACATCTACACCAATTACAATCCCCGAAATGGTCTACCTTTAAGTCTTTTTAGCCGACCTCAATTCCGAAACATTTAGTGATAGTTAAAAATGCGATCCCCAACCCTTTGGTTACCTTTGGACGAATTTGTAGAAATCTCTGCGGAGTCTCCGTGTCTGAATTTCCCTAGTTCACCATGTAAACTTGTATGGCTCAAAATTCGGACCGCTCGCCTTGCTCGAGAACTCCAGCTTCGAATTTGCACACGATAGTTACGCATTCGATGCTAGAGTACTTTACTATGGTTTTTCGGTCGGACAGCGGTGCAATTTTTAACACCGGAGGTTATTTATTCTGTTAATGTTGAAATTTGAATGAAAGTTATTTTGATGAGTCAACTGTATCTTTTGAGCAAGATTTGCGTATTTTGGACTGTCTAAAATTTTGCTGAAGTGTAATTTTAGCAACATTTTTGATGCAATCGCCTGTCGTGATCGGCTGTGTTTACTTCTGACCTTCCATTACTTTACACGGTGTCATGCTTCAGTGGATCCGACTAGATTTTGAATGCAAAGGTCTCTAGCCTAGAATGTGAAGCTATCGGTGAGCAAATTCTTGGCTAGTGTTCTCGAGCAACGCTCGCCATTAAATTTACTGCTTTCTGTGTTTTGAAATTTGTTGACGTTTTAACGATCCCCGATTCCTGGTCGATTATTTTAGCTGTGTCACGTCACATGCATGACGCTGGTGGGTACCAACCAAACTTCAGAGAAAAAAAACCTCGATCGCCGATAACAATGTGATATGGGACTTACAGAGATATTTCTTGCCAAAATTTGACCATTTCTAGGCAAGTTGACCCTACTTTGTCTGCGTTATGTGAAAAAGGACAGTCTTGTAAGTATAAGTGCAACGCTTTTGATGTTTCGGGAGACTGGGAGGGATCATAATAAAAAAATGATGGAGACTATTCTTGACTGTGTAATATTCCTTCACCACATTGCCGTACGGTTACAGTCTTATACGATGGACAGATACAATGTAGTATCAGTTTGTGAATGAGGACATCGTATAAATTCCTTGTACTAGAAATTCCCCGGTACAAACATCGAAAATGTCGCATTTCTCAGTCCCGGTGATGATACTATATCCGCATCGCTGTTTTCATACATGAATATGCATATCTCTGACCCCTGTAAAGTCAAAAACATGGCGTTGATTTCAACCAATCCGATCCACCGACTGTGACCACGTGGTCGGTTTCATGAATATTTAATAAGCAGCTTGATACTGACGTCATATCTGAGGTGACCAGGAGGCAGGAGCTATATACCATTTTGGACAACTGAGCTCGACTCGTGCGTTCTTTTGGTTGACATAAATCCAACAAAATTTTCAATAACGGGTATAAATAGTAGGATTTCAATTTAAATGAAGTTACTTGTAGTTTTGAGGAATGACAAAGTTGTTTTTGGAAACTTGGATGTTTGTTTCAACTGATGATGTAGGATCGCAAGGTGAGTGAATTCGTGAAGAGATTTGCTTGTTTGAGTGATAGTAGGATACGGGATGTAGGCTAGTCCCCTGTGTTTGACCTGCTCCGACGTCTCAATTCACGCGGAATTATTCGTACTTGCTTACGGAGACAGCAATACTGTGTATTGCTGTATGGAACCAGACATAACCGTGTGTAAAAATACCTTCAAAAATCTTTTGTTTTGAAAACTTTCCAAGTCTCTAAATTCAAAATAAGAAAATATCTTGAAAGAAAAAACTTGTACCTTTACATATTCTATATTCCTATTTTGTGTGAAAAATAACGTTTAGGTAGTCTAATAGAGCATGCATCATAGCATACTTTGAGACATCGAAAACTTTATGGTCGCCATTTTGAAAATTCGGGAGAGGCGAAATACTATGCACTACTTTTCTATTCAAATCACCATCTGACATCATTAATTAAATGAATATTCATATAATTTAAGACGTCAAGAAATGACCTTTAACCTCATACCAAATTCATGCCGATTTACAATTCCAGTGAATGTAGGGATTCTTGCAAAGTTTTGTTACAATTGGAGATTCCGCAAAATTCCTCACCTACATATTGTGATGGTACATGCCACTGGGTTATTGCTGGTGATGCATATGGCTGGCTCTTCTGTCACTACGATGTTTCGTGTACTGAGGCACCATGGGATGCGTATTGTATAACCATTGCTCAGTGTAGTATGTAGGGGTTAGTGGGTTACTGTCATTGTATCAAATGCCTTCCCATAATGCATTGCAGTTCAGAACAGTAGGCCCTATATAATGCTCCATTTTTGTAGAATTGAATTGTTACTTGTAGGTGTGCTGAAGCAGCATGGGTTGTGTAATATTTAACCAGTGTACTGTAATGATACCCGGGTACAAAAACCAGCTGCTCGATACCCGAATTAAAAATAAGCACTAAATTGGAATTGAATTGCCGGGTGAATCAAATCAAAATATTAAAATTAGACTTTTATTGCCAGTTAGGACTAACTAAAGGATTAGGATTTAGCTATGCTGGCAAAACTGGATAATATTTTTTAAATCAAAAAAATTAGTTCTGTATTTTTCTGGAATGGGGAGTAGCAGTATGTACAATTACTGATGTTGACCACTCCAGTCTCCTGAATACTTGGTGGCAATGTTATGTACATTTTCTCATGTTTTTTATTGTTTTTTCCTCACCTTTTGCCTATATCTCAGTTTCATTATTGCCAACTTTAGCGTGATTGGACCAGATCTGGTCATACAGCGTATGCATGCACAAAACTGTTGGCTGGGTGACAGTCACACGTGTGGCTTGCTATCCCCGTTCTGCTGGTTGACACCAGAGGAGTCGGTGGTTTAAAACCCAGGCAGAGAAAAAACTTTTCTCTTCATCTTCTTTCCTTCCTTCTTTCCATCCATTCAGGCAAAAAGCAGAAAGCGAGTTGGGTTAATGAACAATCCCAGTGAACCTAACATAATGATAAGAGCTTTGCCATGTTTTCTTCTTCAGATTCATCAAGATGTCCTCACAGAAAAGAAAGCTGCATTCTGATGATGCTGAGGCTTCACCGTCCAAGAAGAAGACAAAACATGCAAAGGCCATTAAAAGACCAAGAAGTTTGTTTGAAGTAATTACTAGCAGTGGTGAGTACAAAGAAGTGCAATCAGGGTTCCCATGGTCCTTGAAAGTCCTTGAATTTGAAAACACCTTTTCAAGGTATTTTTTTGTTCTATTTAACCTATCTCGGCTTGAAATGACAAAATTTTTGGCAGGGGGTCTGAGTGGATTTGAGTACAAAATCCTTCATAGTACTCCTTTTCTGGCATACTGCTATGATTTTGTGGTCTAAATATATATGTAAATGAGCTTAAGATACCTAATTTTGAAAGTTTCATGAAAATCGGATATTCCATTTTCTTCAAAATTGCCATTTTGGGTCAAAATTGAGCGTGAGGGCGCTTTTCAAGATTTTACGCAAATTGTCTTCCTTAATTTCGGTATTTTAATGTTTACAACTATGAAAATACACCGAAGTTTGATCTGCTCGAGGAATTTGAGCTTTTTAGCAGAAGTAGTGTGTCCGCAACGCTCATCAGAACGTTCATTTGGATGCCACCATTACATTGTACATGATAAAAGGTTATTGACCCCATGTATTTGTATAGCAGTATTGAAGGAACATTCAAATGAGTGATACAGACAAACTAATCATGATAAAATCCTCAAATTTCTTGAACTAGTGATTATCTTCATAGCTACATGTATTAACTTAAAACATCGAATGGACATGGTCGCATGTCACAAATAGGTCACCCAAAAATGGAGGATCCGTAACATGAAAACGCTTTCTTCACACTTCAAGTTTGGTTTATTCCAAAAGTATAATACCTATTGTAGAAAGTTTGGTGTCATTTTGTAGATAATTATGTTCTTTGTCAAATACAAAAACCCCAAGTCAATTGGACATATACTTTGAGATTTATACTTCAATATGTAAGATGTGTCAATGGAGGATCCGGGCGGAGAGCCGGGTGGGGAGAGCCCCATAGGATTGTACACAAAATTGTGAAAATATGGCCAACTTTAAACCTTTGTATCTTAAAAAGTACAAGTAGCATGGACCACAAATTGCACATATATCATCCTGGATTGTAGATCTACCTCATAGTAGATCAAATGTAACAAAAGATGTAACTAATAAATTGCCTAATTAAATGCTAATTAAGACAGTTTTCCCTATATGTTACTGTACAAAGTGTGCATGTAACGCTCCGACATTTCAAGTGGCTTATCTCTTGCCAGAGTCACCCTGCTTATTCAAAAGTACACATATTTTTAAGGAAATTTGATGAGGAATTCAATTATGCTATTAGTTTTAGTGCCAGAAATGGAGGAAAAAGTTTTGATTGATAATGTCATTAAAATTGTAAAATTATTTTACAATTTTTGACCACCCTGTATGTTTAACGCAAGGGATAGCAAACTCTTTCTTCCTAATTTGCTTGAAGGGCCCATGCAATGTCTTTCTGAATCCATATTTATTTTGAGCTACATAGCTTTCAGAAAAGAAAAATATGGGGTTCATCATGACAAGAAAGATGCTAATTTTGTTGTTGTTTCACCCTGTATATTTCTTACCCACCCTGTATTATGATGTTATACTTTGTTGATTCGGCATCCTTGTAATATAAGCTTTCCAGAAATATATACTTTTAATGGTCTAAAATGTTTTCATTAAAAGTTGTGTTTAAGTGAATCAAAATTGGTGATTTTTTTCTCATTTTACATTATGTTACACAAAAGATGACCAGTTCATGACATGCGACCACATACAAACTTGCGGAAAATCATGAAAAGTGCCCTCATGCTTAATTTTGAACCAAAATGTCCATTTTTTAAAAGAAAACACAATTATGTCAAATTTTCATGCAACTTTCAAAGTTAGGTAGTTTTAGCTCATTTACATACATTTAGACATCAAAATCTTAGCAACATGCCAGAAAAGGACTACTTTGAATGATATTGTACTCCCTCCACAATGATAAGATATGTGACACAAGAGGGCGCTGCACACTTTTTTCTCGGACACCAGGCCAAAAATTTTGTCATTTCATGTTGAGATAGATTATATAGAACAAAAAAACTGTTTACAAACAAAAATAACCAAAAAAGTCATTTTGGCTTCACTATAGCTCACTCTGGTAGTTAAACTTGATATTAAAAACAGCTTAGATCATGAATATAACATTGCTTATCTTGTCATATTGAAGTGCCACCCCCAGATATTTTGAGCAATGGGGGTAACAATTAACTTGATGTCTCTGGATATGCCCCTGACTGTGTATGTGCTTTGCAGAATTATGTTACTGTGACCAGTGTAAACACACCTATGTCGCAACCGCAACCATAGGTGGAATGTATAGAGTATTTAGACAAATATAGGAATCCAATTCTGGACTCACCAATAATTTTTTTCAGTAATGTTGTGACCCATCAGATGATCAGACTGTAAGTTGTTTCATGGTGGGGTCCCATGCATGTGATAGTAGGAAAACTCTCAAGATCTGGCTGCTCAGCTCTTTTGAGGTTGTATGGCTTCTTGAACTCCCCTTTCAAACCACCTCCCCTCCTTATCAAAGATAATGATGTCATCAGGTTTGAATTGGTGGCTAGAGAGAGGAGAGTGGGTTTTCTTTTTGGAAGTTCCTCTCTGGTGCTGGTTAAAACAAGCTTTAACCCTAACCGTACCGTGTACTACAAAATAATACTTGATGATATGACGCAATCACCCTAAGTGATATATAGGCACAGTTTCGCTGGCCAGTGAAGCCCAAGACCCATGGCAAGGTGTCGCTGACCGTGTGCTTGGCATGCAAGGGATCTCGGGTTCGAATCCCACCCAGAGCAAACAACTTCTTTCTTTCTTTTCTCTCTTTATTCCTCCCTTCTTTCCCTTCCCATCGCCAAAAAGCCCTTAGGCGGTTTGGGTTAGGTTACCACTATCGAAACTCAATATGCTTCCTTAACCCTAACCGTACCATGTACTACAAAATACTACTTGATATATGCACTGTTCATGCGTGCACCCTGACCCCCATGTGGTGTGATGACGCAATCGCCCCTAAGTGATATATAGGCACGGTTTCACTGGCCAGGGAAGCCCAAGACCTGTGGCAAGGTGTCGTCGACCGTGTGCTTGGCATGCGAGGGGTCTCGGGTTCGAATCGCACCCAGAGCAAACAACTTCTTTCTTTCTTTTCTCTCTTTATTCCTTCCTTCTTTCCCTTCCCGTCGCCAAAAAGCCCTTAGGCGGTTAGGGTTAATGGACCATTTTGTCCAGGGTTTTGTGTCTCCTATGTAAGACTGGGCACAGCAAATTTCAGAGCAAGTGAGTCCGTAAACAATGTTAGATTGTTTGTCTTTCAGAGTTATTTCTTTTATGTGCACTAGTTTGCTCCATAAATTGTTAGAGGGCTTGTAGGAGGTAGCTATGCCAAACGACTTGAAAGTGTTTATGACTCTCTCTGAAAGGCCTGTTGAGTAAGGTATTATAACTCTGGCTTTCCTTAGTGGCACCTCCCGTGTTGTTTTGTTGTGGGGTATCTTTGGGTTTGGATGGCTTTTTCAAAGGTCCAGACTGGGTAGCCACATTGTTGAAGGGCATTGTGGATGTTATCTTTCTCCTATTGAACAACTTCACTTTCTTCAGAAGTAATCCACATGGCGCCAGGGACCCCATCAAGAAACAACTTCCATGCTAATTACCGTCACATGACATTACTGAAAAAAAATCTTGGGCAAGTCCAGAATTTGATTCATATTTTTGTCTATTCTCTAATACTGGATGCCTCAAAATCTTACACAGGATTTACATATTATGTCTCATTTTATCATTTTCATGTTCTAAGGTACATTCTAGTATTTGATAATTTTGATGTTTAATTGTGAAATGCATTCATTCCATTAACCATCCAAGGTGCTTAACAAAGTCATTTTGGGTGTGCGTGCGCTTACTTTCTTATTATTGCTTACAAAAACTTGATACTATACTACTGCTAAAATATTTGTTTGCTTAAATTTGTATTATGGTAAATTAAGATGGGTTCTTTGTTTATTTATTTATGTTCTTTGTTTATTTATTTATGTTTATGTGTATATTCGTTGTTTTGATTAAATTATAATTATTTGTTAGTTAAAAGGTGGTACATCGTTATCAGGCCTCGGCTTTGTGATGTACCTTCCTTCATCAAATCTTGTTAATACACAATAATTGTATATAATAATGCTATAATGTTTGTATGAGATTGATGAAAATAAAGATTGATTGATTGATTGAATTGCACCATAGATAATGGCCCAGAATATGGAATTTATACATAGATGGACCTGTGTTTGATACACATGTAGTTGCATTGGATCCTGAACATAATGATAGAAGCTACTGTGCGCTAATACGGGCATGGGCAGTTAATGGAACAAATACGATATTCCTGTTCCCATACCCTAGAACTAGTTCATAAATTTTGTGATTGTTCAAGAGTTTCATGATTAATGTTCTTTATGTAATTGTTTAATTGTTTTCCACAGAAGAGAGTGATTCGGACTTCCAAGATGATGCTGATAATGATCCTGATTGGATTGCAGAAACAAAATCAGCAGCTGATTTACTTATGCAGTTAGCTGCTTACACAGGTGAGGATGACAGAAATGATGCAACTGACGAGTATGACGCTTCTACAAGGGATGCAGAAAAGGTGACACAAGGTTTGAAGAAGAAAAAGAAAATTAAAAGGACAAAGAAGGGTAAGAAGGAAATGAAAACTGCAGTACGTAGGAAGAGGGAGCAGGGAGTGACTCATAAAAATGGGCGCCAAGGAAGTGCAGAAGAAGAAACCTGTGATATATGTATGAGAAGTATTAAGACGTTTTCTATGAAGAAACATAAAGAGGGACATACAGAAGATGAAAGATGTCAAACGACTAATGATGTGTTTAAGTGTTTGAATTGCCTGAAATACTATGGCGATAAAAATAAGTTTCGCATTCACAGACAATTTTTTTGTGGTCTTCAACGAAGTGCAGAGAAGGAAACCTGTGACATCTGCATGAGGGTTCTTCAGAAGAGTGGTATGTACCTTCATAAAAATGGTCATGCACAAGATGAAAGATGTCAAACTACTGATGGTGTGTTTAAGTGTTCAAGTTGCCTGGTATGCTATGACAATAATAGTAAGTTTCGCGTTCACAGACATTATTTTTGTCCTTCAAGTGCCACTGGTGAAGAGAAAGACAACCATGAAAGTGCAGTTGATGGTGGTGCAACACCCAGTGAAACAAAAAAGAAATTTGTGAGGCCTTGCTCGGAATGTAGTAGAGTATTTTCCAATTTGAATGGACTGAAAATTCACCATAGTCGTGTCCATAACAGGAAAGGGTTGAATGTGGTGTACCAATGCAACGCTTGTGATCAAGGATTTGATTCCAAAAGTGTACTACAAAAGCACAAGCAGGATAAGCATTGGAAAGTTACATATAAATGTCACTTCTGTCATTTAATATTTGAAAGTTGGCGGTTGAGGCAGCATCACATCAAGATGATCCATGCAGGAACATATGAATGTGAATACTGTGGGAACACTGAAAAACAGAGAGCATATCATACAAAGATATGTCTGATGAACCCTCGAAATCAACAGCAATCAAAGAAGCAGACATTTGCAAATCCTGTACCATCTTGTAACAAAGAGACCTCAAGTAATGTTGGATTAGTAACATCTCTGGAATCTCAACAGCCAGAGCCTGATCCATCACCACAATCTGTGTCTAGAACACCAAAATCTGAGTGTTATGAGTGCAAGAAATGTTGCATTACATTTGAAAGCAGAAATAATTATGTTGTGCATAAAAAAACTTGTAAGATGGCAGCCAAAAAGGAAAATGACAATCATCATGCTGGCCACAAGAGTCAACCAGAAAGTAAAGTCTATGAATGTGAAGCATGTCTGGAGATCTTTAGCGATAGTCTGAAATTATGTGTACATGAGGCAGAGCACCTGTCCATGATGTGTTTAGATTGCAATGAAATCATCCCAGATGAGGAGACACTAGAGATGCATGTACTGCTTGAATGCCCTGAGAGATACAAACTATTCTCAAATAAGATGCACATAGAGGAGATAGATGCCAGCAGAGATGCAGCAGGGATAGATCACACTTGCAGCATTTGTCGCACAACATTTGAGAATGAGAAGCATTTAAGTATCCATAAAAGGACCCATTTTATTCACATCACAAGAAAAGAAGTTGATATTACAGGTGTGGAGTTTGATGAGGTGAATCATGAGGGGTCAGACAAGAATACTACAAGTGATGGCCCAAAACATGATGAAATGAGTACAGATATTCAAGACAACATTGTGACAAATTTAAATGATGACAGTAAACAAGTGGAGAAGACACAAAAGATCTGTAGCAGTTGCAATGTGGAGTTCACTTCTGCAGCAGGCTTGAAGGAACACCAGAAACGTGTGTCATTGACTGAATCAAAGTACCCTCAACTTTGTCAGATGTGTAGCGGACATAATAGGCCAGTAATTGTAAGTGAATGTCGGTATTTGCAGCACAAAAAGCAATTCCAGTTCTTGTGTCAGTTTTGCAGAATGCATTTCAAGGATTATAGTGGTCTTAAGCGACATATAAAGCGATCACATGACTATGAAAACAAGAAGGAATGTCTTGGATGTCATCGAATCTTTGGTCCACAAGAGTATATGCAGCATATTAAGTATAACAGACAAGAAGTAGAGCATTTAGACCAAAAATGTTTGTCATGCGGGAGAGTATATATAGATATAGATCATCATGCAAAGAAATTCAATATAAAGTGTAGTATTTGTTGGCAACATTTTCAAAGCAAAGACCACCTGGCAAAGCATAGAAAACAGTGCCACAATGCTAGTGCAAAATTCAGAACAAAGCAACATTCACATCACTGGTGCAAGCATTGTGATAAGTTCTTTGAGAAAGCCAGCCTACTTTCAGCCCATGTGAAGAGTGTATTGGAAGAAGAATCATCTGAAAGCCTTTTATGTTCATGGGAATATAAATATTCAACCTGCTTGCGTTGTGGCATAACCTATACAAAGGATTCAGATTACAGGCTACATAAATTTATTTGGCGGCATGAATGTCATTGTTGTCATCGTCATTTTCAAAGCAAAAAAGAGTTCAGGGACCATTATGAGTATGTGCATGCTGCTGAAGAAAAAGCAGGCACAGACCTTAGCAACCTGCTCCAGGATTTTAGATGCCAATATTGTGGGCACTCATTTGACACACTAAAAGACAAGTTAGAGCATGAATTCCAAACCAAATACGAAAAGCATGGCAGCTACTTCATATACAAAGGTAAATTTCCATTACCATGTGAAGACTGTAATGAAACGCTAGATACAGTATGTCAACTGGATATCCACAGAAGAAGGCATAAACAAAAACCGGCTAAACCTGCTATTGTATCCTGCCGGTTTTGTCGAGTACAGTTTACAAAATTGACCAAAAAAAGAGGGTTTTACCAGCATGCAGAGACAATTGACGAGAAATGTGAGGCTTGTGGTATGAAACTGTACAGCTCCTGTCAAAAGATGATCCACATGAAAGAAGGATGTGTTAAATGTCAGTGTATGTATTGCGGAGCTCAGTTCAAAAGTATGTCACATAAAAATGACCATGAGAGTGGCTATTCTCCTTTAATGGGGCAGGCTAGGTGCAGTGTATGCTGTGTGGATCTGGCATGCTGTCAAATTCCTGAACACGAGGAGCATGTTGAAGACAAACTAAAAGGTGCAGTTTGTGCATATTGCCTTGAAGTTATTCCATCAGAAGACCAAAAGATTATCCAACATCAGATGTTACATCAAGATAAATGGTATGTTTGCAGCAGCTGTGGTGAGACCATTGAAGCAACGTGCCAAAAGAAACTTCATGAGAAGTTTGTATGCTGTAAGTGTGGTACACATTTTGAGACATATCAAGACCTCGTTACTCATTTGGTGAAGTACAATATTCATAATGTGAGCACAAATGCTACAGCAGAAGGTAGTTCTGGACAGGCGAGTAAAAAGTTGTTAACGGAGAAAGCAACGTATGATACCTTTCTAGATGATCAAGAAGGAAAGGCCACCTATGTGTGTTTGTATTGTGGAGATAACAATACATATGAAGAAATTATCAATACAGATGAAGAAATGATGGAGCACAAATCAACCTATAAGTATCGAATGTCCTCAATGCATGAAGCATTTCAGGACTCCACTGGCAGCCAGTCATCATTTCCAGGAGGTAAATCATGTCACTTGTAGGTCAGAAGGATTGGAAGATATTACAGAGAAAACTGGTGAACCTATGGGTATGAAGAAGAGAGGGAAATTCAAAGTGGAAGATGACATTTTGATGCAATATTGGCAGCAGTCTGTATGTGATGAGCTTTATCAACAAGACAAAGGAAGAGTCAGTGAGCAGCATTCAAAACAATCGACTATGGAATTTCAAATTGGTTTTGAGGAGTATAGTATTTTACCTTGCAATACTACCAATGCCAATGAAGGCATTGCTTTGAATTATAATGAAGCTCAAAATGGATGCCCAGTGTCAAGTAGCAATGAGATGCCACAAAGAGCTAGTGACCTTGGACTTAGTACAACCGAATCCATTGTTACATCATTGGAGGACAATAGTGCAGAGATACATCCCAAAGAAGAAGATGAAAGTAATATCAAAGTACCAAACCCAGCAATGAGAAATCAGTTTAATTGTTTTCATTGCAAGAAACAGTTCAAATCGTGGTTCAAATTTTCTTCAAGACGTGAGGAGCATGTTGCAAGTGAAGACACCAAAGGACTTTTGTACACCTGTACAAAATGTGATAGATCATTTGATGTCATGTGCGGTTTAAAGTATCATATAGCGCGTATATGTAAACATTGTGGAATGCATTTCAGTAGTATCAAAGCCAAAAAGGATCATGAACAGCAATGTAAAGATGCAAAGAGAATTACAGACTGCAATGTTTCCACTGCATTGGTCAAGGGTGAAAGGGAGGATGTGTCACTTGCATCTGTGCAAGAATCACAGGCTGTGGAAGATGAAGAATTGATGCAGACAGCTGTTGAAACAGATGATGGAAATGATGAAGAAACAGAAACAGCAGTTGAAGCTGAAAGAGAAGAGAAGGGGTCATCTGTGCATTTTAAACAAGAATATGGTAATGCAGCTGAAGATGACATACCAATTGAAAAAGAGAATGATGATGTCAATACAGATCTTGAGATAGAAAAGACAGTAGAGGGTGATGATGCAATGATGGACAGTGAAGCAGGGAATGAAGTACTTTCCCATCAGAATTGCAATGAAAGAAAATCAAACAGGTTAAGGAAAAGTAGAGAGAAAAAATTATCTGTAATAATGAGCTTGACCAAGCCAGTAACAAGAAAAGGTAGTCTGCCAAAGAGAGCAGTGACAGATGACAAGAAGTGTGAGTTTTGTATGCAGCTGTCATCAAAGTCTCCTCCTTTAAAAGGTTGCAAAAAAACCTGGCGTTGTCATCAGAATGATGAGTCTTTGAAATGGATGAAATGTGTCTGCTTACACTGCAACCTGGAATTACCCACCAAATGTCACATCCACTATCATTTTGATCGATTTGAAAGGTGTACTAAGAAGAATCATCATGGATGTGGAAAGCATTTTGCCACACGTAAAGCCAATCAAGAGCACTATTTTCAGAAGTGCAGACTTTGTAGGGAAATCAGTTTTGGCTCAAAGGATGACATGGAAAAGCATAAGAACAGTTGGCACAAAGCCTTCAATGCTAATTGGACTGCAGAGCTTGAAGCAACTTACTGTGCAACTAAATCAGATGCTGCTGAAAGTAGTCAGCCAGTTTGTAGAATGGAAAAGCAAGATACACAAGCAGCAGCAAAGAGCCATAAAGCCACTAAAGCATATGACCCGGCATATAGAAAGCTAAAGTCAGATAAACAAGCAGCAAAAAAGAGCCAGAAAGCCACTAAAGCATATAAAAAGCTAAAGACGGATAACCAAGCAGCAAAAAAGAGCCAGAAAGCTACTAAAGCATATAAAAAGCTTAAGTCAGATAAACAAGCAACAACAAAGAGCCAGAAAGCCACAAAGGCAAATAGAAAGCTAAAGACGGGTAAACAAGTAGCAACAAAGAGCTTTATTCCACCTGTCAACAGAAAAGAAGTGAACTCAAGCTTAGGTGCACCTGCTGATAGAAAGAGAAAACAGAAAGCATCTATGTCTGTGCCACTTGCCGAAACTAGAAACTCATCTACTGCCAGAACAAATGTTGATGTTTTACCAGGTGGTTTGGTAGAACTTCATAACATTGAACTTGGTGTGAGAGAGAAATCATCAATCGGAAGAACGCTTTTAATCGGCGACAAAGCAGACAACCATTTTGTTGAATGTGTCACTATAAATAACCAAAGTTACCTGACATTCAATTATCCAGCAAGTCATACAGGGATATTAAATGCTGGACAACAAAGTGACAAGAAATTTTCTGTGCTGATCATGGATAAAGATCAGACTTACACTAGTAAACCAAGTTGTGAAATGGGGAGTCCTAGACAGGCACTTGTGGTTAAACTTGGAGAGTCTAAAGTACACACCATTGAGAAGTTGAATAATTTACGTGGTTGCTATACATATATAGTGGAGTTGTCAAAACCACTAGCTGTCACTTCAGAAGGACCTACACATCAAACAAATATTACTGTTTTACCAGGTGGTTTGGTAGACCTTGCTAACATTGAACTTGCTGTAGAGAAATCATCAATCGGAAGAACAGTTTTAATTGGTGAGAAAGCAAATAACCATTTTATAGAATGGGTTGCTGTTAATAACAAGATTTATTTGATATTCAATTATCCAGCAAGTCACAATGGGATATTCAATATGCTTGGACAAAATGAAAAGAAATTTTCTGTAACGATCATGCACATTGACCAGACCAGCAAACCAAGTGGTGAATTGATGAGTCCTACATGTAGACAAGCACTTGTGATTGAAATTGGGGCCCAGCGCAAAGTTCACAGCATAAGGAAGTATTTAGCTGGTTATTATTATGCATATGAAGTGGAGTTGAAAAAACACTACCTGTCCCCTTAGAACAAGTGAGCTCAACTCAACCAATTACCACAAAACAAGTCGACTCAAGACCACTTGTGAACTCATCAGTATCTGTTGTCACAGAAGGAGCAAACTCAAACCCACAGATCACCTCAAAACCAATAAACTCAACAGTATCTGTGACTGCGAAAGGATTGAACTCAAGATCACTGGTCACTACAAAACAAGTGAACTCAACAGTATCTGTTGCTGCAAAAGGAGCAAACTCAAGACCACTGGTGTCCACAAAACAAGTGAACTCATCAGTATCTGTTGCTGCAAAAGGAGTAAACTCAAGACCACTGGTCACCACAAAGCAAATAAACTCAACAGTATCTGTTGCTGCAAAAGGAGTAAACTCAAGACCACTGGTCACCACAAAACAAGTGAACTCAACAGTATCTGTTGCTGCAAAAGGAGTGAACTCAAGACCACTGGTCGCCTCAAAACAAGTGAACTCAACAGTATCTGTTGCCACGAAAGGATTGAACTCAAGATCACTGGTCACCACAAAACAAGTGAACTCAACAGTATCTGTTGCTGCAAAAGGAGTGAACTCAAGACCACTGGTCACTACAAAACAAGTGAACTCAACAGTATCTGTTGCTGCAAAAGGAGCAAACTCGGGACCACTGGTCACCACAAATCAAGGGAACTCAACAGTATCCGTTGCTGCAAAAGGAGTTAACTCAAGACCACTGGTCACTACAAAACAAGGGAACTCATCAGTATCTGTTGCTGCAAAAGGAGCAAACTCAAGACCACTGGTCACCACAAATCAAGGTAACTTAACAGTTGTTGCTGCAAAAGGAGTGAATTCAAGACCATTAATCACCACAAAACAAGGGAACTCAACAGTATCTGTGGCTGCAAAAGGAGTGAATCCAGGACCACTGGTCACCACAAAACAAGTAACACCACCTGTTGCTATCAAAGAGGTGAACTCGTTATTATGTGTACCTCTTGATACCAAAGACAATGAGAAGGCATCTACATCTAGACCACTTGACACTGAAAATAGCGGAAACCCACCAATTACCAACACATTATTTTCTGTTGTTCCAGGTGGTTTGATAGGATTTACTGACATTTTATTTGATACAAAGCATGTATCACTTTCAAATACACTTTTACTCGGAGAGAAAGCAAACACACATTTTGTTGAATGTGTTACAATCAATGATGAAAGTTATGTGAAATTTAATCATCCAGCAAATTATACTGGGGTTATCACTTCATATGAGGAACTTGATGAAGGAAAGAAGCGATTGACAGTGACAATTACACCCGATTCTAGTAATGAGGGCGCCAGTTGTAGGGAAGCTCTTGTGGTGAAAATAGGACAGTATAAAGTTAATGCTGCAAAAGACTATGCACATAATATAATGCACAAGTATTCAGTAGATTTGTCTTTGTAAATATTAATATTAAGGGGCTCTTCCAGTTGAAATACATACACCCCTATGGAAGACATGACCTTAATCTTCCACACAGGGAGTGTGAATTTCAAATGGGTTACCTGAATGGGTGGCTCCCAGGGATGTAGCTACGGCGGGCAGCAGAGCCCAGCACTCAGATTTAGAGCCCACTACTGATAAACAATTAAGTTCTAGCACCCAGCACTCAAGTCTCCAAAATTGCAAGATCACATAGAATTTGACCAAATTTTGACAATTTTCAATAAAATTAACAATTTCACGAAATTTCCCCCAAATACCACCCGGCACTAAAATTTCTCTAGCTACAACCCTGGTGGCTCCATATGAAATCTACACTCCCTGTGTAGGAGATTAAGCTCATGTTTCCCATAAAGGTTCAGTACCACTAATTATCTATTACACAGTTTTCAATGGGAAAATGGATAATTTTGGACAGAGATTTCTCATATTCAGAATTCTCACAGTTAAACGCCACCAACATCAGGTGAAACTAGATGATTTAGATGCCTGGGTTTATGCCAAATGATTAAAAACTCAACATAGTTTGACCTGAGACTTTTCTTGTTTTAACACACTGAAACATAAACACCTTAAAATGGCAGGGCGCCCTTGAAGATGAAAGTTACAATCAGGTAGGGTGTAAAAACTGATGCCGTGTGGATGAATTTTGGTAATATTACAACAAAAATGTCATATAATGAGAGAAAATATATCATTTTAAAGCATCAAACCCCAAAATGTACTTTTTTGGCTATATAACTTGGTCAATTTCAGTGATTTTAAAGCAGTCTTTTCAGATGCCACACAAACAAATACATGTAGTTCATCGTTGTATGGTATAAATCAGGGTTGGCCGGTTAAAACCGCCCCGGTTTAAACCCTGTGGTTAAAAACCATTTTGATGCTACAAAATCAAGTAAAATAAAGGAAAAAGTCTGAAAATTTACCTCACTTGACATTTATTTTAATACAAACACTCAAAAATGTTGCTGGTATCATACAACAAACAAACAAATTTTAAATGCAATGTTTTTGCCAAATGTAGAAAAAACAATGGTTTTAACCGTGGTTTTAACCACTTGGCAAAAACAGTTTTTCCCAGTTTTTGCCGGCAAAAATGGCAAGAACTAAATTAGTGATAAATAGTTCACTTTTTTCATCTCAAAACAAATTATTAAGTTAAAAAATAGGTCAGATTTTGTAATTACAAGTAACATACATGTATAAGAAATTATATAAAATGGCATGGGTTTTCATTGCTCACTAGTGCATTTTTCTGAAATGTGGCTTGTCAAATTCAAAACTTTTTTATTTTAAGGACTTGATGCGACAAACAATATGCTGAATGATTCATTGAAAGTTGTATGTTACTGTTTTGTGTTTATAATAGGCATGTCCAGACCTAACTTATTGGATGGGAATTGATGAAAGAAACATTTTGGCGTTTAAATAATCTTAATCGGACGTTTCATTCCAGAGATATGGCCTTTCGAGTGTCACGGTTTTATATAGGGCTGCTAGAACATGTTAAAAAGTTAAAGTCCAAAAAGGAATACTAACAGAAAGTGCAACTTTAAGGTACTTTTTCTTAATGTATTTATTAACTATCTTATCTGGAACATTATATTTGCTTATAACAACATGAAAATAAGATCATCCTGAAAATTTAATCGATTTTGTTGACATACAACAAAAACTATAAGACCTCAAAACCCATGGTTTGTTTGTTGAAACCTCAAGCATGATCATAGATGGCCGCCATGGAAAATATCTCCATAGAGGAGATGAACAATAAGTGCATTATTTCAAATGAAAAGCGGTAGTCTTAAACATTGTTCAATCTTTTAAGGTCAGCACATTTTATCTTCAAAAATTATTATATTTCATCATGGCATAAGTTTGGTAACATTAATCACTACCAATTTTGAGAAATTTGCTCCAACTCAAAGGTTATCTTTACTACATTGAGCAATACACTGTGTGCATGGAAGCCATGATGGTCCCCGGTTTTATACTCCCTATGAAATGGACATGGTAGTGAGAAGTGCACGGGAAGTGCATGATTTGAGATGGGCATGTAGGCTTAAACATTCTTAAATTTCTTAACATCCTACACATTTTGTCTTCATAAATAGTTAAATTTTATGAGTATGTAAGTTTGCTTGTCTGATTCACTCCAAATTCGGAGATAATTGCGTTTGAACACCTGATGCACGGAATGGTGTCACTGCAACCTGTTGTAGTTCTCATCTCATTAAATTTTTCATTAAAAAAAGTTGATCTCTTCATGCAGGAAGGTCCTCTCTATTTACTGACCAAACAGGAAAAAGTTTGGTGAATGTTTTCTGGTGGAATCAGGAATTTCTTGAAACACCCTGATATAGGCCTACATTTGGATCAAAACAAGTATGTACACCATTTAACATGCCTGGGATTTCTTGTATCGATCAGTTTCTCCATAGACAATACGTGTGTGAGTGCACGCACACAGTAAATGAAAAATCGTTCTAGTGGAAACTGTATTGAGAGTGGGCATCCCTATTTATAAGCTTTCTGTATTACTTTATTATATTTGACTGACTATATGAGTTTTTGCCACTTTGCTGGCAAAAACTGTACCCTAGCCAGGTGGGTGCGTAAATCTATATTTTCTTAATTAATTAATGATTTATTAATTAATTAATTAATAAATCATATTATTCTATTATTATCTGAGTAGTGATTATTATATTATATGTACATGTATACTTGATACATAAGTATGATACATCAACTTGGACACTTCATGTTACAACTCTAGAATACAATATCGGGTTTTGACCAGATTTGACCGCTTTTGTCCAGTTTTGACCGGTTTAAACCTGGTTTTAACCGCTTTGTGGACAAAACAGGTTTTGACCGGTCAAAAGTCCAACCCTGGTATAAATCCACAAGGGCAGGCATGATAATTTTAAGTTTTAAAAACTGAATTCAGCTTTTTTTTTAAAGTCAAAATTTCTGCAACTTTATTTAATTTCAATCTGTTTTTGGTACTTTTTGCTCAATTTCACACACATTTTCAGTTTTTTCAGTTTTATTTAGGAAAGTGCAGTCTCATATCTGATAAGCAGGGTTCGAATTCGGCCGTATCGCATAGCAGTTTGCTCCACATTTTGAAGTAACTGCTACCCAATTTTGCATTTGTATAGCACTTTTTATACTGCTTTAGTATAGAAGTATCCTGATTATGATGAATTAGGCAAAAACTGCTACACAAAATTTTTAAACGAATTCGAACCCTGCTGATAAGGGGTGTATGGATTTCAACTGGAATAGCCCAACTGAGGCACACTGTATGTATTTGGCCACAGTACAGACACATTGTATTTGCAGCAGTGGATGTGCCCGATTTGATTAGGAATTTAACCTTGTTCATCAGATGGAATGTTAATTACAAAACAAGTTGTACATATTATCCAAGGATGCCATTTTTCAGGCAGTTTTTGGTTACTCCAAATGTTATTAATTTATTTTCAGCCCGTAGCCCAAATTTGCATGCTTTTTCAGGCTTTTCCCGCAAACTCTCTTCACACCACTAGTATCCATGAGTGATGTACCACCCAGATGTAGTGTATATTGTTCTATGGACCATTATGGTATATTATTTTGCATCTAAAACCACTGTAACTCAATTTAACTCTATAAACTTGGAACCAATTTGTTTTGTGTAACTGTAAGGTACTGAAAACACTATGGAAAAACGCTGGTCACCCACCTTCGATACATTGCATTTATGTAGCTCTTTGGGATACATTTTTTATCGTAATTTGATCAAGGAGGCACTCAACTATAATACAATGTACATGTAGTGTACATACGCATGACCAACTTGTTTCAAAATGCATTGTACCACTGACAAATACAACTACCAATTTCGCACCAAATTTGACCCTTCAATTTTAACCAAAATAAGACTCCCTAAAACAGCTTTACCTGTTCAGCTAGCCTCCAAAAAAACTTTTTTTACTTCAAAGTTAATGCAGAACATGAATTCCTTTGCCTTATTATTTCGCCAAAAAACATTGTCATGTGTGTACACTGGTAAAGCTGAGTGCTCCCCATGGATTTGATATGTACCAAATATGTGACACGATCTGGTCCGTGGCCGTGGGGGCCAAAGGCGGCAAATTTGAAACTAAGATAAAAGCTAAGAATATGGATTGAAAAACAATAATATACATATTAAGAAAATAGACATCAAAAAACTTCATAACTTAGAACCAAGTATGCTAGACCTTTGGTGTTTTCAGTAAATAATAGCCTATTGTATGTGTAGGGTAATAATTATAGTAACTCAATTGTCATTAAATGCCTCCTTTGGCCCCCATGGACAAGATCGTGTCACATATGTAGATTTAGTCTACAGTATTATATTGGAATATTGTACCTGTACAGTTCAGAATGATTACATGAAATCTATAGTAGAGACCAAAGTTTTCTGTTTTCTAATTAAAGACCCATTCAGTGATCCCAGCGCAAGTGTAAAAAAAATAAAATTGTTTATAAATTGCTTAAAAGTGAAGAATAAGTCATTCAAATTGTCATTTGGTATTTTTGAAATGACAAATTTAGGAAAACACAAAAAATACACAGCTTTTGGCAGAATCACTCGCAGGCTATGTTAGCACATCTATGACAATGACAAAGGTACCAAAATCTGAGTTTTGATGACTTTTACGATTGTCCGGATGAGAAAATCACTGAACGGGCCTTTAAAGTAAATTATGTTTTGTGAATTGCAGTACCAGTTTCCAACCATTTTCAAATTGCAAAATTGCACTTTCAACATAGACATACCGTTATTGTTAGCATGAATTTGGAGTGTTTAAAGTAAAGCAAAGCTTAAAATGAATAATTAGTCTGACAAAGTCTTCTCCAAAAAGTTATGACATAAACTGGTTTCCACCAAAACACTGATTTCCGTTTTCTTTTTATGGTAAAACAGAAAACTTTGGTCTCTAATGTAGGGTCAGAATAAATATTTGTACTAGGCCTGGCATTTTCGGGTAATTTTGTACCCGGGTACCCGGCGCGTTTTTCGGGCGGGTAAACCGGGTACCCGAAATTCTAAAGGTTTTGTAGTGTCGGTGGACCTAGACCTAAATGCTAGGATCATTCATGGTTGACCTAAAAAAAAAATGAATTTGAATGCATTTTGAAATCACTAATAGAGTATGACATGAATACAAAATATCAATTTTCATATTAAAAGTACAAAACATCTTGAATTTTTTTTTTTTTTTTTTTTTTTTTTAGGTTAACCATGAATGATCCTAGCGTTTAGGTCTAGGTCCGGGACACTACAAACCGAAAAAATAAAAACTTAAAAAAAAAAAAACCCGAATACCACCCGAAAATGCCAGCCTTAATTTGTACAATATCAGGTTTGCTATCTTACATTGTATCTGCTAAAGATAGCTAGCTGTAAATGTTAAATACATGTATTTAAGGGGCAGTATTAACTAAATATGATGTTTAATCAAGAGGCATAACCTCATCTAAAATGACAATTTTTGGGTTTTGAAGCTGAAGTATACTTTGTTTGACTTATAATTGGCGAAAATGATTAATTTTTTATTCTACACTACACATGTAAATAAAAATGTTTAACTAGTGTATGTGTTGCATCCAACGGCATGCACAGATTGCACACTGTCCTTATGATTCTACATGTATATCAATCCATGATGTTATGGGTATTTGCCAATTATAAGCCAAACAACATAAAGATAGGGGGTATTTCAGCCAAAAAGGCGGGTGCACTTTCGGACAAAGTAGGCCACTTTTTGGTACTCTTGACATACGATTCACGATTAGTCAAACAATTCCCACTTTGGGACATAAAAGTAATGGGTGCTGTCATGTAGAACAATTGTGGGAAACAGCCCCCTTATATGAACCAATAGCCCATTGTATATACATGTACTTCACAAAATCAGCCCCTACCCCTCAAGAAAAAAATGCCAACAATAGATGCCCCCACCCACCCACCCCCACCCCGACACACACACCCCCACACACACACATTAATCCTCTGTGTTCGGCTGGTTTATCTGAAGGTATAATAGTAAAAATGACAACAAAATAATTTATGACCCGTATTGTGGTTACTATCTACTGAAGATAGCAATATCAAAAACAGGGTTGCTGTCTATTGAAGATAGCCATTAAATATTTTGGGTGATATATCTACTGAAGATAGAGGTATCAATACAATATGACTCTGGTTTGTTTGATAGGTTAAAGTTCATGTGTTAAGCTGATTTAACTTGCATTGTTTACCTGCCTGGTTACAAACAAATCTTATATACATTCATAATATGTAGCGGTGAATTGTAAAACAGAGAGTCTGAGAGCAAAGGTTGATGCACTTTTGCACAAAGGAATTCACCATTAGACAAAAAATTTAGTTTTGTGTGTTGTCATGTAAAACAGATATGGGAAACAGCCCCCTTGTATGGACCAAAAGATCAAGTTCTCAAAATCAGCACCCCCCCCCCCCCTCCCCAAGATAAAACAACAACAGATCCACCTCCTTGGTTGAACAAATTCATCAGGATCGGTAGAGTAAACTCATTAACCAAAGTTCTTGATATCTGATCCAGAAATTGCACTTACTTTGTGTACGTTTCAGCAACACTGTTGCCTTTGTCAACACTTGATGATGAGTGATTCCTACTGGCAACCGGCAGCGTAGGTCTTGGTGTTGCCAGTTGATTTTTCATCTGGGGATTTTCTTGAACCCAGTTCTAGAAACTCATCAAAAATGTGTGACCGTCGTCTCTGTTCATGGTGGTGCCCCTCTTTCTAATTTCTATAGCCTCCTTTATCCAGCGTGTGAATCGTTCTTGTTCCGTGCCAATGATCTCAGCGTTCCCCCCATCCAATAACATGATTTTTGTCCAATCATGTTATTGGATGATTCACTCATCATCAAGTGTTGACAAAGGCAACAGTGTTGCTGAAACGTACACAAAGTAAGTGCAATTTCTGGATCAGATATCAAGAACTTTGGTTAATGAGATCCACTTCCTTCTTGGAGTATCTGCAGGTGACATGGTTATGAAGAGCATGGATTATGTGTGCTATCTACTGAAGATAGCAAAATTAAAAACATGGTTGCTATCTACTGAAGATAGCCATTAAAGATTATGGGTGATATGATATCTACTGAAGATAGCAGTAGGCCCATTCCATGTCAACTCCAGGGATGTGCACCGCAGCACCTCTTCAATTTTTTTCTTTTTCTGTGTGGTGGTAGATATTGATGAGAAAGTAAAATCCTGAAAATTTGAGCTTCATACTCCATTTCGTTTTCCCGTGGCATCAATTTGAAATTTAGGGGGTCAGCGTAAAAATGTGTCGCAACGCCGAAAGACGACGCTTGGAGGTCCATAAATGTATAAAGAGAACCCTTTAAAACTTTGAAAAGTATGTATCCTGAGGTACTTTTTGGTGTAGAATTCAAATCTGCTATCAGAAAACTTGTAACTCCTTTACTTTAAAAGATATAGGGCCCTCAAAATGCAACTTCGTCCAACCAGGACCAACTTTGGGGGGGGTCAGAACTCCAAAAGTAAAAATAATTTTAGCGTCAATTTTTTTGCCAGTCAGAGCCCTTTGGTAGGACATTACTCTTATCCAATATTGAGCATATTAGAATACATTTAGCTGAGATATTACCCATGGAAAACCACTTTTTTACATTTTGACCCCCTGAAAACCAATGTCAGACAATTTGCCCCACCATCAACTTCAGGTATGTTGAAGATATGTTCTTGGACAACATTTCTGAGAGATTTTGGCTTGGGGTCTTGATGGCTTCAACACATCAGTTAGGTTTGCCTACTCCATAGAGTTGTACACATTTTTGATTTTGCATGTATAATGATTTCATGTACAACTCTATGGAGAAGGCAACCCTTACTAATGTGTTGAAGCCATCAAGAACCAAAGCCAATATCTCTCAGAAATGTTGTCCAAGAACATATCTCAACATACCTGAAGTTGATGGTGGGGCAAATTGTCTGACATTGGTTTTCAGGGGGGTCAAAATGTAAAAAAAGTGGTTTTCCATGGGTAATATCTCAGCTAAATGGTTTGTTTGATATGTTAAAGTTCATGTCAAGCTGATAACTTTCATTGTTTACCTGCCCAGCTGGCCAGTGCTAACAAAGTTAAAGCCATATTGTATGTTTTACGTCAAATTGTAATTTGGTTGTTATTTACCAAAAATGAAATAAAATTTGTAATAACTGTCTGGAAGGTTTGCTGTCCATATGAAGCCAAAATAATAATAATAAATAAATAAACCACACTGGCTATCTTGGCCATTTAATTAACATGGAGCTCTATGGGAATTTAATCATGGACTAAAGAGGACAGACAAACTCCAAACAGTTTCAGTCTCAGCATCACCCGATATTAATGAGGGCCGATTGTGTAAATATTACACATGCCCCAAAAAATCAGATTTTAAAAAATTCACCAATTTCATTTTAAAATATCATCATACATTATGGCTTTAATGAACATTTCTGATTATAAACAATCTTTAAATGTGGTTTGATCAAGCAAAATCATGTCTGAAGTCGGGCATATTCAATTTTCAGTTTTTGTATTGTAAAGCATTTGCAAAGCTACATTTTGCAGAACATCCCATTGAAATTGACCATATAGTTCAATAGATATGAACAGTTGAAGTGTTTCCAAGACAATATGCAACAATAGAAATTATTGTCTTTGTTTGGCTGTATCTGAAAATCAATATATCCGACTTTCAACTGATTTTGCTTGATCACATCACAAATATTAAAGAAGGAAAGGTTCTTTTTCAGTTCTGAGTAATCTGGTACTCAATCTGAAATATTTCAATTCTTGTCAGGAATTTTGATCACTCTGTTGTGATGTTTCGAGATGTTTGATGAAACTGCAACATTTATTGTCATTTATTTGATGAGTTGATCTTAAATTTTGCTTTAAATTGTAAAACCAAACACTATTGCCCAGTGAGTACAAGATTACTTTGATCTGAAAAAGAACCTTGTCTACTTTAATGAAATATGAATGATACTGATAAATTTGTTTCAAGAATCTTTAATGTTTAAAAATATCATTTTGTTGAACTATAAACTTACACAACAGTGGCGTAGCTGCCGGGGGGGCAGAGGGGCAATTCCCCCCTGGCAAAAATTGCCTATTTGGGCCCTGCCCCCTAGTGCAAGGAAAAAGGAGGGAGAAAGAGGGGAGAGGAGGGGCAGAGAGATGGGGAATCTATACGATATGCAATACCATCGATTATTATCAATAAGCCTGGCAAAATTGTCTATTTGGGCCCCGCCCCCAAGTACAGTGAAATTTGATATATTTGGGCCCCGCCCCATACAGGCTCCCGGAAAAAAATCCCAGCTACGCCGCTGTTACACAATTATGATTCATGCAAGTGTGTCACCAGTTTAGGTGAGATATTCTACATGTATAAATCTGAATTCAATTTGCTTCATGACATTCATACCTTTGCGATGTGGGGGCGGCTAGTCCAATGAGTAGGACCTGTGTTTTTTCTTAGTTACAAACTACTCTGATTCTGACCGCTCAAAAAGATTATGACGTAAATCCACTTACTGCCCCCTGCGCCCCACCCAAACAAAGGCATTTCGGGCATTGTGGTCACTGGACTTTCGTGATTTGTTTTTCTTACACATAGAGATAAGCAATAGTGATCATAGTCTGAATAATAACTTAGAAAAACAGGTCCTACTCAACTAGGGAGTATCACCTGTATTTTGACATGTGTATAATCCACTAAATAAACATACACAAACAATGTCAGGCAAGATATTTCAGAATATAATTTAAATATAATTGACATCACTGTATGTGGAATAATGTACTTCATATGTGTCAACAGAAAAAAATAGCATGTCTCAAAGCTTCGTTTTGCGGTGCCCATTTGTCTCAAAGAAATTGGCCAAATAATTTGTTTCCTCTCTATTTTTTGTACAGCAATATCGATATATTTGAAAAGAATTTGTTGGAAGTATTGTGTGACAATATTTCATTATGTGTATAAAGATTTTAAAAAGTTTTGAAAGTTCGTGCATCTCGAGCTTATTTTGACAGAGTTTGAGTTGGAGGGGGGGGGGGGAAAATAAATAAATATAAAAACTGCATCCCGCATTGGATTTTAAAATCTTTGCAAGCTCCGAGACATCCTATCATTTTTTGGCCATAGAACAAAAGCAAGAGGTGTCAATATGGCAAAAGTAATGAATCCTTTGTTTTTAGTATGAGCACAAGTACATAATACTTGCTTGGACTGATTTTAGACAAGAGAAAAATACTTTCTAAAAGCCTTAATATACAATTTTGATCAAATTTTAATTTGGTTATTCTTTGCCAAATATTATAACATAGTACATGTAACAACTGACTAATGAGGACAAATAAACAAAAAGTCAGTCTTAGCCACCAATATTGGGTTATTTTGTGGGGATTTAAATTCAAACCGAATCCAATATTATAGTTTTAAGTTGGGACATGTGAAAACATAACAAAGATGCCAACAAATAGGTTTGAAAAAAAATTTGACCAAGATCGTATACATTATGGCTTTAACATTGGTGGTACTAGATAATATACAGTTGAAATAAAATTGATCTCAGTAGAGTGAAATGGTATCAGAGATTACAGCCTGGTAACTTGAATGAAAAACACATTATTTTTTGGTAGGCCTACTGTTATCTGTAATAAATTATATGATTATAAATTATACCAATGTGTGTCTCTAGTTCTTGTTTCAGTTTTGAATGTACTTGAAAACTTGGATCTGCCCCTGCATTATAATGCTGTAACCTTATCCTGTCTCATACATAACCACTTGAATCAGCAAGGGGTGCTAAGCTTCCAAATTCAGTACAATTGTGCACTTTATAATAAAAGCATACAGTGGCGGCACCATGGGGGAGAGGGGGGAAATATCCCCAGTCAGACCTGTTGCCCCCAGAACATTTTGCGGTAATTTTGCCCAAAATTTGTTGATATTGCCAGGGGCGTAACCAGACCTGACCTTCCGGGGGGGGGGGCAAGATTGTAAAATTTATCAATTTCTGAAAAAAAAAAAAAATCATCGTAGTATTTATGTGCGAGCGGCTTGCCACGAAGCATAAAACTGGTGGGGTCCAGGGGCCCGCCTTAGGGCCCCTGGTGGGGTCCAGGGGCAAAGCCCCGGCGGGGGTCAAGGTGGCGGAGCCCCCTGAAGCTCCTGGTTTTTGGCATATTAGAAGCTAAAAATCAGTGTTTCAGAGAACAATTTAACAATGAAAGTAGTAGGACCCTATAGATCTTCCCTCTTTCTTTCCCTATTATATTCCCCCTTCCCTTTTCTCTTCTCCTTCCTTTTTATCTTCCCACTTTTTTCTTTTCTTCTTTCCCCTTTGTCTTCCCTCTTTTTTCTCTTCTTTCCCTTTCTCTTCCCCCTTTTTCTCCCCTTTTCCCTTGCTTGCCCCCCAGCCACCCCACTGGTTACGCCACTGGATTTTGCCCCCGAAATTCACTTTGCCCCCCCCCCCAATGCCCCGAAAAATTCCTGGCACCACCACTGAAAGTATCGAGTATTACTAGGTTTACTTGAAAGTTAATTTTAATCTGGTTGAAAATTGTAAATTTGGGACAAGAAATAGAATTTTGCTCCATTTTTTCTCCAAACTTGGCTACCTGATGGACAGTGGTGTAGCCAGGATTTCTGACGGGGGGGGGGGGGCACAACTTGTAAATGTACAGACGGAAATATTTTTGCCGACGGAATTTTTGATTTGTTGTCCCCAATTTTTTTCCATGGTTTGAAAAAGTGAAGAGCAAAAAAAAAAGGATGAAATTAATAGGCGATAAACTTTTTCACTCTTTCTGTCACCCTGGGTCAAAAATAGTCTATTGTTAACCTTTTTTTTCACAAACGCCTTCCGTCTACCGACGGCCTTACATGAACCGACGGCCATAAGGAGCGGGGGAGGTATGCCCCCCCCCCCACCCCCCCACTGGCTACGCCACTGCTACCAAATTAGTAATAAAAAAGCAAATTTCTTTGAAATAGTAATAACTCAGTTTGTAATTTTTTTTAAATCTAAACATCTTTCCGTTTTGTTTTTCTTTGATATAGGCCTAGGCCTATATTTTTACTCTGAAAGGACACTTTTTTCGATAACCCCATTTGTTTGGTGGTTTTGGGCCCCGCCCCATACAGGCTCCCCCCCAGGAAAATATCCCAGCTACGCCACTGCAATGACCCCCTTTCACTTGAGTTGAGCCCCCCCCCCGTTTTAGCACTCTAGTTACCTTTTGGTAAATTGGTTGCAATAATTCAGAGCTCCGTAAAAAAAAAACCCACCAGCGTACCCACTTTGGAAGTGACAGGGATGTGCGGACAGCAGTTCAAAACTAGGGTCTTTCAATGAGAGCATAGACACCGAAAAAGGGGGTCTTTCAGTAAGAAGGTCCCCAAAAGGGGGGGGGGGGTATTATGAGGGGGTCATTCAACATAGGCCTATTCAATGAGATTGGGAAACATTTGAGTCAAGATATTCAATGTTGATAAAAATTTTCAAAAATTCATAAAAATTTCAAAAATTTGAGTGAGAGATTATCAGAAATTTTCCCAAAACTTTTGAAAAAAGGGTGTCTTTTGGTGAAAACAAAAAACATGCCCTTGGTGAGGGTGTTCAGTAACTGGCGTGACGTGACAGCAAATGACGACATCTCAGGTGTACTCGCAAAGGCTAATGGGATTTACCGAAAAGGTCAATTGAAAATGCTTGAAAGACTTCCCATACATTGAAACATTAAATTTTCATCGACAAGTTGTGGTATCTTTAAAATTATTTTTGTTGCCGAAAAAAAGAAATTTCATGTGTGTTTTATTTTGGTGGTGTGCGCCCGTAATGCAATGATCAGATGCAATGAGCCCTAAACGGCTAAATTTAGTAAATTAGAGCTGAGCAAAAAGCGAAACATGGAAAGCAGCAAACTATCGTTTTTCTTTACCTCAACATAGTCACTGATATTGAAAGCAACAAGTGAAGACTACAGGTAATATATTGTGTTATTATTACAGCTTTCAAGATTGATTTGGAACCAACAAGACAATAAATCGTAGCATGATTAATACGGTGTGATTTGATGTACTTATTTTTAAGTAAGCTTACGATCATGACAATTTACTATGCATTGTATGATGATGCATATAAAGTTTTATAACAAACACTTGTGCTGTGCACCAATTTGGTCACTTTTCACTCACTATTTTAATTTGACATGTACACCAATTGCAGTCCCCAAAATGGTCTACTTTTTAGTTGACCTCAATTCCGAATACGTCAATACGGAATAATATAGGGAACCCATACCCATGATGTATAGGTATCACAGGGAAACCTCAGTTAACACATTTGTTAGTCAGTCAAAATGGCCTAAACCGGCAAAACAAATTTACATTGAAATTAAAAAGAAGCTTTTTAAGAAGGAAACCTTCATAAATATGTTGTCTATACTTCACTTGACCCAAATATATGATTTTTTTTTGGTGATGAGAGACTCATTATGGAATTTCAGAGAGATTTTGATAGCAGTTCCATTAAAAAGGTGCTATCGTCATGAGACTAAGATCTAGAAACACCCCGTAATGCTGTTTTGGGGAATTTTGCTAGGAGAATCTTTTTGATGAAAGTCAATCTTTGACAAGATGTAACTTTGCTACGGAAAGTGCTATGACAAAAGGTTTTCAGTGTTGGCTTTCTTTACTCAAGGGCTTTAATTTGATATAAAATGATGCAGTTTGATGGCAAATTTGGCATACCTACATGATACCGTACAAAATGTATGTATGCGTAGCTAGGGCTAGGCTAGCTCTGCACACCGTATGGGATAATAAGTGTAACACCTTCTTAACACAACGCACACAACTTCTTAACACAACGCACGCAACGAGTCGTCATCGATGGCCAGGCATCGGAATGGGTCCCCGTCACCTCAGGAGTGCCCCAGGGCACAGTGCTTGGTCCTCTGCTGTTCTTATCATTCATAAATGACCTTCCATCAGGCATTACTTCAAATATCCGGCTCTTCGCAGACGACTGCCTCTTGTACAGACCCATCAACAATTCAGAAGACATACTTGCATTGCAAAAAGATCTTGACATGCTCCACCAGTGGACATCTATTTGGCAAATGAAATTTAACACGGACAAATGTCATTCTATGAGATTCACCCTACGTCGCAATATTATTGACGGCCGATATCATTTAGGGAATAGTGCTCTGACATCTGTTGACGACTATCCGTATCTTGGCTTGACATTCACCTCCAATCTGTCATGGTCCAAACACATCAGCGGTGTGACAACTCGTGCAAATAAAATCCTGGGGCTCATCCGCAGAAATCTGAGAGGATGCTCTCGCAAGTTGAAGGAACAAGCCTACATGTCGCTCGTTCGACCTCATCTTGAATACACATGTCCAGTCTGGTCTCCATACCATCAAAAGACATCAATAAAATTGAAAACATACATGTACAGAGGCAGGCTGCAAGATTCATCCTCCACCGATACAGACGGCAAGACAGTGTTTCATCAATGCTTCAAGAATTACAGTGGGTCTCCCTCGAGCAAAGGCGAAACACATCCAGCCTCATTCTCATGTACAAGATATGTAACAACCTTGTGGCAGTCAACCCAGCTCTTTACATGACTCCAATGCTTCCATCCTCTACAAGAGCCTACCATCCTAGTAAATTCAATCCACTACCAGCCCGTATCCAGCTCTTCAAAGCTTCGTTTTCCCCGCGTACAGTCGCCTGGTGGAATTCTCTACCAGTGAGCACCTTGTCTCCTCCAACTTACGAGGTGTTCAGGGGAGCAGTTACTGGTTCAATGTAATTCCAGGTCCATTTTTACTCGCACTTTGTATATATCGGCACCTTCATTACTAGTGTTGGCCGATCCCGATCTGTGAATCGGGGATCGGTGCCGATATGGACTGCATCGGCCTTGAATCTGAATCGGCAGATGAGCTATCAGCTGCCGATCTAGCTTACCGATCTCTGAACTTGACAGTAATAAAAGTACACAACAATTCTTTAAGCTTACCATTACTTTCTTATGTAACATTACTACTATTTAATGCCAATATATTTCCAAAAAAGCGTTGTTACCACCGCAAGAATCATGTCGTTTCATACTGTATTTTATAATATTATCCACTCAGTGACAGTGACAACACTCCCGGCTGTACAGTGCGTCCCTGGGAAAAATTTGTAAACACTTTAACACTCGACATGTGCGCCCTTCAATGTCGGGTTTCCCAAGGTGAATTTGAGGGCATGTTATTTTTAGAATCGCGCACATTCGCGCTATTCCTCGGCCTCACACTGACGATTTCATCTCTTAATCTCCGAACACGTGAATTCTTTCTGTAAACACCTCTGCACAACCAATCAGGATGGGAATTCCGTGGTATTCCCCAATACGTCATATGCATAAATTATTATAAAATCAATGGAGCTGATATAGCTGCAGCGTCATAGTTTCAATAAGCGTAGTGATCCGCCTCACATAGTACACACGCAAATCAAAGTTGATTCATGGAGAAGAAAGAAGAATAAAACAATCAAGAGAAATGGATTAATGATTAAACTTCCGACAATCGGAGGCACTGAGTGAAATGCCTGCGACTTGGGGTGTAAATGGTATTTTATTTGGGTTGATAGTGACATGAAAAAACCCTAAAACGGTCATCATATTACATAGTTACAGGTTTGGGGAATTAAGCTTTGACTGTTAACATTACTGGGGCCCGACTTGAATGAACTTGTACTGGTTGTAAAATAACATTTAAGGAATCTGAATCGGGATCGGATCGGCCCGATCTGCTAATTTTCAGATCGGAGATCGGCAGATCCGATCTTGGGTTGGATCGGCCAACACTATTCATTACCTGCACTGCACGGGAGCAACAAGTTTTCTTCCGTGGCACTACATCCAAACTTATGGACCTTGCCAAGTATTTACGTAGAGGTAGAAGTAGAGGTGTATACAAATAGCTACATGTATAATCAAATTAAGTAATTCTTGGCCAAACTGGAACACTGTGAGCGCCAGTGGCTCGCGATAAACACACACGAATATAGCGGTACAGAAGAAAGTACACATGCGCTTTACACTGCGTACAGGTACACGCTTAGTACACTACATGGACGCAACACACATGTTCCAGTTTGGCAGCGCATTACTTAGGGGCTGTGCAATAATTATGAGCCCTGGGGAGGGTAAAATTGGGGGGCAAGAAATTTTGGCGAGCCAAAGGGGGGCAAGCAATTTTGGCAAGCTGAGAGGGGGCAAGCGATTTTTGGCACACATTCATGGGCGCCTTTTTAATAAAACGCTCTAAAAGGGCTTAGGAAAACAGTACGGAAACGCTTAAATATGCAAATTTTCCTGCTCGCTGCGCTTGCAACAGGTATATGGCTCAAAATATGCTAAGGTGTCATATTATAGCCATATATTTTGACATCTTTTTTTTAAAAATAATAATTATAGAAATGGAATATTTGCTAGTTTAGTGGCAAGTTTAGGTAGTAAAGACATAGCATACACAATTTAAGTAAAATCCTTTCACTCTAAATAATAAAAAAAAAAAAATAGCTGTAAAATGCCTATTTTTACACTTTTATTAACATGCCAAGAGGCGCCTTTTTCAACAGCTTTTAATTTTTTTTATGGTTCCTTATATAATTTCATGTTACCTGTTTCGCAAATTTGTGCAGTAAACCAATCAAAAAAACAGAAAGAGGCATTATGAATTATAAGTTAACAGATCAAAAAAGGATTTAAAAGTTTGCCTTGCGTATGTTACTATTGTCTGTCAAACTTTTGATTGATTTTGAAGTCCCTCAGTTTTTTATAAACAAAGACTTGAAGCATAAACTAAAGGGTAAATCTATTGTAAATAACTTCATTTCTCCATATTATAATCAATTTGTAAGTGGCTGCCATCTTTTTTGAACATATAACAATTTTAAAATTTTTCTTGAAATGTCTGTCAAATAGTAACATACGCAAGACGGTGCTGTAATTCCTGCTAAACTAGGGTGATACAGATAATTATGCTACAGTACAAGACACAATGACCCTGCCAAGCCACACGCGTGACCACGAGTGAATATTTTGCGTGAATCACGATGTTTCACTCGTGACCTCGCTCGTGACTGCCATGCTTCGTGAGCTTTCGTGACGGCTATATTTTAAGGCTCACAGCAAAATCGGTATGATGATCTGGCGTGAAAGCTCGTGAGCCTAGGCTCGTGGTAAAGCATGAAAGGTCGTGAGGCAACAAGATTGCACTTGGTAAGCTTATTATCATCTTATTGATCGATACATTTTTTCGCACGGTTATAAACTGACATTGTTTATGAAGTGTAGAGCAGAGACCGTTACGACCGTTATATTATTATTATTACAACAAAATATTATCTTATAGGCCTATTCCATGATTAGTTTGATACCTGACTGACTCGGTCTATACTTTTGCTTACGATATTGATCATGCTTGGCTCTGTATTTTCCCGGGGTATTTTATTTTCCTTTCTCCGAAGCCAGTACAAACGTCAAGTTCCATTTCGATTTTGTTTGTGCTTGATTTCAAATATTAAACTTGATAAATTGGTATACATTGTACCTCCAGCTCCACCGTGACGGTTTCGTTTTCCTTTCTCAGGAATTGAATGGCATTTTATGATTTAGAGATATGAAGTGTTCGTATACAATTTATTTTTGTTGTCACTTCAGCGATTTTTCTGTAAGACCACCGTCGCCGCGCCAAGGTTAGTGATATTTTTGATTTCAAATGAATCTTTCTCATCATGCTCATCAAGATGGAACATGTTTTAGCTATACTTCATACCTCAAGTTTTATTTCATCGAACACGTTATATTTTGTTCCAAAATTCACGTTTTTATCGCTATTTTTGACGTACAGTGTCAAAACAGATGATGCAATCTCCGACACTTTCTCAGAGCACGAGCGCTTGACATGGCCTTACGGCTCGTTTTGACGGTGATTTACCAAATTATACACCAAAACATGATCGTCTTTCTAAATAAATTGAGCACTTTGCATCATTCAAACCTTTGTTTCATCGGCGACGCAATATTTTTAATAAACAAACGTTCTGTGCGTCTGCAGGCTACGCCTACCATATTTTCTGCTTTCAATACGATTTGCCGTGAACCAAAATCGTAGCTTCCTTTGATCATGATCCCTGGTTTGATCTGGGCACTCCGACTCCGAGTTTGAATCGACCATAGGAGGCTACTTCTTTCATCTCAATATATTCCTTAAATCAGTGCTTGTTCTATTTCCTTTCGACATTTCGTTGCAGAACCACAAACTGCACTGCACATAATTTATCGTGTACATCCAAGTCCAAGTGCACCGAAGCCCAAGATTGGCAGTGCCATGCCCGTGAATGCGATTGAATTGTAGACCCTTGATGATGAAGGTCAAGGTTGCCCGGGAAGATAACCACACCGGGATCGACCCACCCAGCCCTGCAATTCCCAGTGAAGTAACCAAATGCAACATGCTGAGATTGTGAAAGACTACATGACATCGCCAAAGCCCAAGATTTGAAGTCCTGAATTAAAAGACCAGATCCAGGAATGCACACGAATCTGAAGAAAGATGAAACGGCTATGTACAGCTGATGAAGTCCAAGCCTCCATGTTGGACAACTGCGATCGGGTTCCCTGACCGCAGCGAGCGCTGTCATTGTATGATAATCATCTTGATGCACCTGACCCGGGGGCCTATATGATTATGAATGTCAATCATAAAATGTAGGCCAACCCCGGAGGCTGCTTTGCTCGAGAGAAATGGTCCCCAGGAAATGGTCCATCCCCACGCGCCAAAGTTCAACCAACCTGAAAACACTTACTCAATTTGAATTTTTTCATTGATACGTTTCACATGCATTTTTGTTTGTGTATTATAATAAGCTGAATTCCATCATCTATGCATGGGTATTCCCAACAAACCGACTTCGAAGAACGTGAGCGTATTGAGATATTTCTGGAATGCGGTCGTGACCGTCTTAATTTGAATATGAGGGTACGTGTCTGAGATACAAACTCTTCATTCAATGGTATAACATGTTAAACATGACCGCGTACACATGATGTAAACAAACATGTTCCGAATCCATGCTGCAATCGAGTTGTAAAAAATGTCATTGTATTAAAAATTTGACCAACTTGTCAAAACTTGCTGATTTTTATTGCAACATTTTCAATTAAAAAAAATTAAACAATCACGAAATATTTAATCTATATGCACTTTTAAGGAAACCTGGAAGAAAACATCAAATAAAAAAATACCCCCTGAAAATAGCTACGACTCACTCGGACGGTTGCGACAACACGGGGAAATCCCCAGCTATAGTATTTCAGAGTGCATAGTACCAATATCTGTGATAGTACATTACCAGACGGAACGGCGCCTGTGTGGTGCGTGTGGTCATATTAAAAAGTCAACATCCAAGCATGCCGATCAAAGGAAAGTTCGATAACGCTACCAGCATAACGCGACCTCATCCCCCCACTTTTCTCAAAAAAAAAGTTGAGATTTTTATATCACTGGAAACCTCTGGCTACATAATGTTTATATACAAAATATTTCTTGCAGATTAATTCGTTTTGCAAAGATATCGTGAAATTTGAATTTCGTTCTGGTGCACTGTCTATGGAGCAGTGTAATACACATAATCATGCATAACTCGCAAACGCAAAATCGGAATGAACTGAAATTTTGGGAATAGGCTTTTTTCGTGGATATGTACTGAAAAATATCATAAAGAGGATGCTAGGATCACGAAATACTCCTTTAAGGTTTGTAAATTAGGATCCCAAAATTTTGGCATGCGCAAGGGGGGGCAAAGAATTTTGGCGGGCCAAGGGGGGGGCAAGCAATTTTGGCAGGCCGAGAGGGGGGGCAAGCGATTTTTGGCGAGCTGTTTGGAAATTTTACCCCAGGGCTCATAATTATTGCACAGCCCCTTATGAAGTGAGGCTACTCCCTGCTATATCTCCACGTGGTACCAAGCAGTGCTACTATACAGCAACGATATGCTACAGAGGGAGTGTAACATATGATACAACAGCACAAACATACCCTGTTATTATTTTCAGTTCGGGACGGCGGGCGTTTTTAATAGCGCTTCGCCCAGGGAGCTTTGATTTGGGACTGAAATAGTCGGGGGAAAACAAGATGTAAGTGTATGTTTTGACCAATAAGATCACCGATCTATCAGGTCACTGATCAGCATCCTACCAATCAAGTCACCAGTCCCTGCATTACAATAAATTGACAATAATATCCTATTAACCCCGCCCACTACAGTGACCCATGTGTGTTTGATATTGTTTACAATAAAATGAATTAAAAAACCAAACATCCAATGAATATCGAGTGACAAGTGAGCATTCATTAACATTTCCAGTGCCACGTGCTATCCCGTTTGTCTGGATTTGACTGGTATGGCACTGCTAGCCTCAAAATAAAGGTGATAAAGTTTTTTTAAATTAAATTTAAAAAGAAAATGTAATTTAGAATTTTCAACAAGAGGGAGAGTAGAATGAGTGTCTTGTGGGAGGGAGGAGAGGGATAGGACGAGGAAGAAGGAGAGAAGGTTATTGAGCAAGAGGCTGAGGTCCACGTTTTTCGTCCTCGGAAGTAATGCATGGAAGGCAAACGCCCTATACCCCACCCCACCCCAACGCACTGACAATGACATTACACACATGCACCCTCCCCCCCCCCCATTGTAAAGGTGCGTAAAGCAGGGGAACATTATGCAGTGAGCCTGATACAATGACCTTTTAATCTGTCCTCACTGACGAAGGGCACCCCACCCCCATCAGGCTTCCTAGCGCTGCGGATCTTGAGTCAAAGAGTCAGTATAATTTTTCTTATAAATGACTAGGCTCTCAAGCATATAATTTTTATTTAAATGAATTTTATTAAAATAAAATGACTTTTCCTATGTAACATTTACTACCTCCCTCTCTCCCCCTTACTTCATTCTCTCACCCTCCTGCCATTTGCCTCTTCCCCCTCCCTTCCAAGTTCTTCTGTTACTTCATTCCCCACCCGTTTATCTCCATCTCCCCCCTCTCTGTTTCTCTCTTAAATTCCAAATTAGTGCCACCTTTAATGTTTCTAGTCCGACTACAAATCTTGAGCCAGACATAATGGAGTCGGCTGCACCTGGAAAAGTTGAGGGGGATCTTGGTTTGAGCTAATGAATAATTAATTAGGCAAATGGGTGTGGGCTGTGCTTTGGCTGTCAATATTATGATGAGTGTGAAATCAGACATAAAACATGAATCAACTGATGGTAAATAAAATGAAGAACGCAATAAGCCACACAGATTTTGTTTTGTTGGATATTTTGACGGTTTTATTTATAGCATCAATAGTTTCAATAGTATCTCTTGTTGTTGTGGATATTTTAAAACAAAGAAAAATGAAACTTTGAAAGTTTAATTCGATCATGAAAAATAATATTTAACAATAAAATATCCTCACCCCTTTAATTGGTCCGCACGTGGTGAAGGTGCTTGCTTCCAGGGTCGCTAGATTATCTAGGTCAGGTCAACCCCCGATCTATATTTAGACTGTGCCTGTGATGTGTGGGAAAGGGGAAAGTACCGTACACGTGACTTGATGACCAGTGCTGTTGAAAGCAGATAAAAACGGGCCAAACTGAAAATTTATTGTCCCAGCTACTGAACCATTTTAACTTTTGGATAAGGCCAAATAAAAAATAAAACATGTTTCACGTCCCCTCCCGCTTCCTTTTTTGAGGTTTCTTCAATTTTATTTTTATTTTTTGAAATTCAGTTATAACTTTTCAAAAAATATGTCTAGGAAGTCTAGGTGCTTTCTATAGCCTTGCTAATATACAAGAAACACTTTTATAAGGTTTTGTGATAGTTAGAGGGGGCCTATCTCTCAGAACAACAAATAAAAAGAGGCCTCCTCCTCTTTCCAGGCATTATTGTATCCACTAAAATAGCTCTAATTATGGGTATTTACACCGATTTTGCGATAAAAAAAAAAGCCCCCTCTTCCTCCTTTTTTCAAAAACCCGGACGTGAAACATGTTTTTTATTTTACTTGGCCTAAAGCACGCAAACTAATGTGGTATTTACTAGAAAATTCCTTCTGGTGACGGAGCACCATTGAGGAAGTATTTTTGTATCCCATTAAAACACAAATACCACCTAACTTTGGGAATAAAAAGGGGGGGGTCATTGGGTAGCAGGAAATAGAAAAAGGGGGGTCATTGAGAACCTGAATTTTTTTATAGGGGGTCATTGGGTATTAGGTAGGACAATAACACAAAAGGGGGGTCATAGAGGCCGTCAGCGTGACGTCATATGCCGCCATCTTGTGGGTACACGCTGTGATGGTCGTTCGATCTCCATGCGTGAACAGCAAAATCACCGCGTTGGTGCGCGATAACAGCTGCGTGGCAAGCTGCGCCCTGCGCGTAGTGTCCGACGCATGAACACACAGATCATTTGTGCCCACAAGATGGCGAAAGGCTGACGGCCTCTATTGGGTACAAGCCGGTTTGAAATAGGGGGCCTATCCCGAGGCACATGATGCATATCCATAATGGAAGTGCCCTCCCCCCGGGGACCGGTATAAGCATGGTATAAGGTATACGGGGATGTGCCGCTCTGATGGGTCGCTTTTTGAATACCCCAAACATGAGTCACGACTTGAGAAAAAAATCCCAAAATGGTCAACTGTGTGAAATCAGCCGTTTTTTAGGCAAATAATCCCTGTACATGGGTCCCGATTCGAAAAAAAATCAAAAGCTATCAAATCAGCCGTGTTTTTTAGGTACTTTAGTAAACAAATCCCTCAATATGGTGTGAAACGGGTCCTATTTATTATCTCAGAGTCAGAGAACTTATTATCTCAGAGTCAGAGAACTAAACACACAATTCTTATATATCACAAAAGACTTGATGACCAGTGCTGTTGAAAGCAGATAAAAACGGGCCAAACTGAAAATTTATTGTCCCAGCTACTGAACCATTTTAACTTTTGGATAAAGCACGCAAACTAATGTGGTATTTACTAGAAAATTCCTTCTGGTGACGGAGCACCATTGAGGAAGTATTTTTGTATCTCATTAAAACACAAATACCACCTAACTTTGGGAATAAAAAAAGGGGGGGGGGGGTCATTGGGTAGCAGGAAATAGAAAAAGGGGGGGGTCATTGAGTACCTGAATTTTTTTTAAAGGGGGTCATTGGGTATTAGGTAGAACAATAACACAAAAGGGGGGTCATTGGGTACAAGCCGGTTTGAAATAGGGGCCTATCCCGAGGCACATGATGCATATCCATAATGGAAGTGCCCCCCCCCCCGGGGACCGGTATAAGCATGGTATAAGGTATACGGGGAGATGCCGCTCTGATGGGTCGCTTTTTGAATACCCCAAACATGAGTCACGACTTGAGAAAAAAATCCCAAAATGGTCAACTGTGTGAAATCAGCCGTTTTTTTAGGCAAATAATCCCTGTACATGGGTCCCGATTCGAAAAAAAAAATCAAAAGCTATCAAATCAGCCGTGTTTTTTAGGTACTTTAGTAAACAAATCCCTCAATATGGTGTGAAACGGGTCCTATTTATTATCTCAGAGTCAGAGAACTTATTATCTCAGAGTCAGAGAACTAAACACACAATTCTTATATATCACAAAAGACTTGATGACCAGTGCTGTTGAAAGCAGATAAAAACAGGCCAAACTGAAAATTTATTGTCCCAGCTACTGAACCATTTTAACTTTTGGATAAAGCACGCAAACTTAAATGTGGTATTTACTAGAAAATTCCTTCTGGTGACGGAGCACCATTGAGGAAGTATTTTTGTATCGCATCGCCGAAATTGAGTATTTTTGCAGGCCTACCACAAGTACCACATATCGCAGACAATGTTTTCATTTTCATTTCGCACATTTTAGAATGAGTCATTAATAAACAGAGGAAGCGAAAAGACCGACAAACGATTTACAGGAACTGAAAAGCTCCAAACTTAAGTAATCTTGGCCGACCAAAAAAAATTTCAACTGGGCTACCAACTAAAAATAATCTTTTCATGTTGACATCTTAATATTGACGAACCTTGTGCAAGTACAAGTATACAATGTTAAACATCATAATTTCTTAATATTATCTTAATATTATCACAGCGGACTTTAAAGATTATTTTGTACAATTTTGACATTAATTTATTGAAAAACCATGTTGTAATTTCTTTCATTTCCTGATTAGCCTTGTATAATGTTGCTATTATCTCAAGAGAACTAAGCCTATTTTTTTGTCTTGTATAAAATAACATACAATCTTAAACTAATAAGATAATTACTTTACGTTGAAATTTTATTGACGAACTATGTTACAATATTTCTTTTCTAAACAAAAAGTGAAAATAAAACTACAAATTCCTATTTTACCTTTAAATTTTCAACAAGTTTTGAAGAGAAAATTTATTTTGCAGCAGTGACTTAAGGGCTGGGGTATGAACGTTTGGACGGTATTTATTTTGGGACATTAGAGCACATCAGACATATCGAATTGCATTCTGAATACGAAGAATGTCATTCTGATATGAAATAATTTTGATTTTTTGAAATTCGCAATTTAATACACATTTTATGGCAAATCATTAAAAATTGATATTTTTGATATTTAACAGTACTTGAAGTGAACTTTATAAATCTGATGATTTATACTTAAAGTGTATGTAGGTGGGATGAAAAGCCGACGATCAATTGAAAATTTTGTAATATATCAAAATTTTTTATAATTTGTCATAAAATTTGTATTATTTTGTGATTTTCAAAAAATGAAAATTATTTGATATCAGAAAGACATGCTTCGTATTCAGAATGCAATTCGATAGGTCTGAGGCGCTCTCATGTCGCACAAAAAATACTGTCGAAAGGCAATAAACGCTCATTTTAGATCCCTTAATCTGTCTACTATTGCAACAGATATTGGATACTTTCTGCAGATAATGCTTGTCGCAAGCCTGCACTGACACATAAATGAATAATAATAAAATAATAATACAACGCATTCCGCATTAGGTTTTCAATTTCTCACAAGCTTTGAGGCTCAGATTTAATTAACGTGACTAAACACGCATGTCTTATTATCACCTTGTAAATGTTGATGACCTGCTGTTGAAAGCAGATAAAAACGGGCCAAACTGAAAAAGATATTGTCCAAGCTACTGGACCATTTTAACCTTCGGACAAAGCACGCAAATCAATATGGTATTTACTAGAAAATCCCGTCGGATGATGCAGCACCATTAACCGCATCGCGGACAATGAAGTATTTTGTACTATATTTCTTTTATTTCCTGATTTAATAGCATTGTACTATGCCATCTTAATTAAATCCTGTGTCTCAAAGCTGCTGCGCGAGTTAGTAAAATCGTGCGCGTTGTCCTCTTTGAAAATCAAGAAATTCATTTTTTTTTATCTCTTTTATTTATTTTTTGTAACAAAAAGGCAAAAATAAAACTCAAAATTCGTATTTGATTTCAAGTTTTCAACACAGAGAATATTTGTTTTGTAGTAGTGACTTTATTTGTTGCTCTTTCAACATTTGCAATAGACATTGGAATATTGGATACTTTCTGCAGATAATGCTTGTCCCAAAGCCTGTACTAACACATGAATAATAATGATAATAAAATAATAATTAAACTATATGGCAACCTTTTATGTTGGTATAATAAGTACGATCAGAGGAAACGTTTGGCGAATAAAAGTAAACACTTTCGGTACAAAATGAAAGATGTGAAGTAACAGCTTAGCTAGATCTTAAACTATATGGCAACCTTTTATGTTGGTATAATAAGTTAATACGATCAGAGGAAACGTTTGGCGAATAAAAATTAAACACTTTCGATACTAAATGAAAGATGTGAAGTAACAATATCGATATTCAAAAATGAAAACTCAATAGTACGGACGACTCCTATCTCCCAATAGATTTTTTAGGTGGCAAAAAACCGCGACAACACAGGAAAATCCCCAATCAGAGTGCATGTAAATAACATACTTGACCCGTTGATAACCTATTATTGGGGAGCGGTTGGGGACCATGTGCATGTAACCATGGTAACTAGACGGAACGCCGACAACACAGGTGTGCGTGTTTACAAACATAATTTTGATATTGACTTTTAAAATTCAATATCAAAATGTTTTATCCGCAGTGACGGTATCGGGAATTATGGGAGGGGGAGCAGCGAGAGGGAGGGGAAACAGATATTGGTATATAAAGGGGCTGGCATTTTCTTCGGAAGGGGTGAGTCCCAAATATACTGGGGGTCATAAATATTTGGAAAGAAAAATAGGGGGGGGGGGGGTCATTATATTTTTGATAGTGTGTTTTAAGCCTGTTTAGGGGGTAAGGTGTATCAGTGGTGGGTGGAGGGAGGTCATAAAATATTTGTTGTCGAAATAGGGGGTCGTAATTTTCTTGGCGCTGACTTTTTGTAAATTTGGAACCCCCCACGCCCCCTTCCGAGAAAATGCCAGCCCCCTAAACGTGCAGTGAAAATTTGTTGGAAAAGTTTCTTGGTCATTCGGGGGATTCGGGGAAAAACGTTAAAAACGTCAAAAGTTGCTCCTAATCAAACTCCTTTCTGGGGAAGTGAACAACCTGCAACCCCCCCCCCCCTCCCACTTTCAATGTGCTGTGCACGCCACTGCAATCTTCCTCCCATTTTTGTTAAGATTCTTGAGCTCTGGGCCCTCCAAAATCGGGGTCAACAGTTTACAACTGCCGTTCCGTTGGCAAAAAAAATATAGCAAGGTGGCCATCCCCCCCCCCTCCGTTCCAAAAAAACTGGCTACACGCCACTGTGTACTCCCCATTCCAGAAAAATACTGAACTAATTTTTTTGAATAAAAAAATATTATCCTGTTTTGCCAAATGAAACATAGCTTTAATCCTAATCCTAAAGTCCTAACTAGCAATAAAAGTCAAATTTTAATATTTAGCCCACCCCGAGATCTACGCATATGGTGGAATAGATTTCTAATGGGATTGGGAAAAATTAGGCTAAATAAAAAAATAAACATGTTTCACGTCCCCTCCCGCTTCCTTTTTTGAGGTTTATTCAATTTTATTGTTATTTTTTTATATTCAGTTATAACTTTTCAAAAAATATGTCTAGGAAGTAGAGATGCTTTTATAAGGTTTTGTGATAATTAGAGGGCCTATCTCTCAGAACAACAAATAAAAAGAGGCCTCCTCCTTTTTCCAGGCATTATTGTTATACGCTAAAACAGCTCTAATAGCTTCTAATTATGGGCATTTACATCGATTTTGCGATAAAAAAAATAAAAAGCCCCCTCTTCCTCCTTTTTTTCAAAAACCCGGACGTGAAACATGTTTTTTTTATATTTCACTTGGCCTTATTGGAAGTAAAGTGAATCCGAAAAAATCTTAGCGCCCCCCCCCTCATAACTATTGCAGTATTGCACAGCCCCTGATAGTGATATGAACTCGTTTCCCACACTGTGCTTGGTTGTACGTCCCGGGTTGTATGTACATCTATACCATACCCATGATATACCAGACATCCGACCACAAAGACCACCGCCCGGCGTTACCATGGTTACAACTCGATGCATGGTACATGTACCAATGGTATGGGCTTGTTGGCAATATTCCAGCTGTTGCCATGGTACTTAATTGTACATGTATTGCAAGTGAGGCCTGGTGTACTGGTTCCCGGGGTACATTTAAAAATTTCAAGCCATTTTTGCGATGGTGTACCTTTAGCTCGAGATACTCTAGCTAAAATACAGGTTTACATTTACTATCTTACATTATCTTGCTGTACCTGAATGATAGTGAATTGGGATTCCCTGGCGGGCCCGCCGCGCTGAGCGCTGGCGGGATCTATGTCAAGGCTGTGTTCATTGAATTGAATTTTCTAGTGTAGTCAGCCAGAATATTAAAGATATTTGGAACAATATCAGCACGAAGGCGAAACAACGCTGCCTCCTTCGCCCTGATTTTCACTGATCTCCGATAGGCTTCGTGTGAGGTTAGCAAAAGAAAGATGATGTTTCGGCTCATGGTATAGACATCGGGCAGGCGAGCAGCAGTGCAGGGCAATGGCCATGGATCGCGCAAGGGATACCATCACTGATCCTTGACTCAATCCATGTGACGCTTTTTTGGACATAGGATATATACCAAAGATAAAACGATGACTACGTTTAAAATGGAAATGAAATGCAACATTCACTCTTGGGTCTATGGAAAATGGAAAAAATAAATTAATGACCCAATACCATCGGTGCGCATGTGTTGTCATGATGAGATGGAGAACAAGCATAACAAGTATCTGACAAGAAAAATGCCGTCATCGGACGATTGAAAAAAATACGAAAAACACTGCTGAAACGTACAAATATTATGTCTTGCCTGATTTAAAGCAATACAAGCAATATAATTTAAGGTAAGAAATGTGCAAGATAGGCCTATAGGCCTAAATTATCACAAGTCTTGTGATAATTTAGGCCACGTGAAGTATGTCTATAATATCAAAATAAATTTACCTTCAACTTGATCCCTTGATGTTTCAAGTTGAACTTCTTGTTGATTTTTAAAGCGGGTAGACCTACACGATGTGTCGATCGAATTCAAATTATTGCTCAACCTTCAAGGATCGAATCACCAATAGGACCTTTTAAGAAACTGCTTTCATTTTTATTTAATTTTAGCATTCCTAGAGTGCAACGAGTGGAGATTCAACACGGCGAAAATACGACTGAAGAGTTTGGCTACCTGGCCCGCTAGTATCGGGCCGCTATCTAGGCTCGCTACGCTACCGCTCATTCAGCTGGCCGGGGTTGCGCGGCTGGCCTCCATCTATATATCACTGGACTGTACTGTCGATGCTTCCGCCACGACTCCCTGGTTGATAATGTCTCGATGCCGGGGTACACGCAACTTGAACTTTGATATTGAGATGAAAACCACATAACAACAAACAGTAAATTAAAGCCAAGAAAATGTTTCTTGAGGCCTGGGTTGCATTGTCCTTGAATATAACTGTTAACCGTTGCGGTCATTGATTGCGATCGAATCGAGATTACATGTTTGCATATTAAACGGTAGTAAATCTGAATTGCTTTCACGCGATCCACGAGGTCAGGAAAAATCCCCGGTGGGTTCAGTCTTCACTGACAATGTGTACGCATGATGGTTCCAATTAGGGGTACTTTTCAAGAAATGTCTGCGGAATTTTCGAGGACAAAATTGTTTGCGATTGTCCAAATTAGGGGTGTTTTGGAACAAAATTGTCCTTGAAATGAAAAATAGGGTGTATTTCTAGGACTTTCGTCCACGTTTTACCGTTATTGTCCTCATTTCCCCGTGAAATAGGGGGGAAATTCAAAATAGGGGTATTTATTTCGGAAAAATGTCCTCGATTCCTCGTGATAAAAGGGGGTGAAATGAAAATGCGTCCTCAAAATGATAAAAATAGGGGAGGTATTTGGGGGCAAATTTTCCTTGATTTCGCGCAAAATAGGGGGTTAAATTGCTGCAAATGTCCTCGATTCCCCGTGAAATAGGGGTCATTTTCAAATCCTGGAACGGTCATACGTCCTACCTTTAAATACAAACTGAACCCACCGGGGAAAAATCACGAAATTCACCAGCAGCTGACTGTCCCCGACGACCGGCGAAGGTCGTGAAGACTCGTGAGCGGCTTCATGCTCACTCACGGTCATCCACGCTCACTCACGCTCACTCACGCTCACGATCGGTCACGCGCGGTACCACGAGTGATCACTCGTGACACGGCAGGGTCATTGTGTCTTGTACTGTACATGACATAGCATTTAGCTCCACCTAGCTTTGTGGCGCTATCACTTTGTGAGGAGAAGCTTTTTTGATGACACAATCCATTGTTAAGTGTTGTCTGTCAAACATTTGTACGCAAGTAACATACGCAAGATTTGTATGTGTCTGTCAAAAGTAACATACGCAATACGTTTAAAAAATTAAAAATCACTTGATGTTCACATTATGATGATAGTTTAGAGTTTATAAAAGTGTTTTAAAACATGTGATTTATAAACTGCATGTGATCTTTATTCAATTTCCCATCTTGAACTACTGTTTTTGCCAAATTATTATTCTGTATGTTACATTTGACAGACATCTTGCGTATGTTATGGCTTGACAGACACACACATTTTATTTATAACAATTTATCCTCCTTATTGTAATATTTGGACACATTTTTTTTTTTTTTCAGTTGCTGTAGGTCCTACACCTAAATAACCACAAAATACCTTATGTAATACTTTATAAATTTTTATTTGATTGCAGAAAATCATCAAAATTGTGTCTGTCAAATATAACGTACGCAAGGGCTAGAAAATTAAATTTGTGAAGTAAATGGTCTATAACTTATCTTTCTTTTAGTGTATTATGAACGATATATGTGCATACTATAATTTAAACCTGGTTGGAGACCAAAAGAAAAGAGCTGGAAAAATAATTGTGTGTTACACTTTTATGACACCTTAGCTTATTTTGAGCCATATAGACCATTTAAGGTTTGTAAATTGGAATCCCAAAAATTTGGCATGTGCAAGGGGGGGGCAAAGAATTTTTAGCGGGCGAGAGGGGGGGGGCAAGCGATTTTGGCAGGCCGAGAGGGGGGGGCAAGCGATTTTTGGCGAGCCGTTTGAATTTTACCCCGGGGCTCATAATTATTGCACAGCCCCTTAAGGTAATGTTTTTTTATGTTGGGCACCAATTGCGTTGCATGTGTATTTTTCAAGCGAATCACATGCTTTTACAGGTTTGGTACTATAACTTCAAAAGTTTACATTAGAACCCAATTAAGGTTAGCCGAGAGTTTTTCATGCGCTTGATTTCAGAGGGGCGTAAGTTCATAACAGAAACAGCCATGAAGAAAATGAACAAGCGTGCATCGGGCGTAAGCCTACTTACAATAGAATATCGATCCACGATTAACGGTCAAGACATGAAAAGGCTATGAAACTTGGCTTAGCTCGTGCCCGGAGCTCGGATGCCGGGGGGGCACAATTTTCGGCAATTTTCACAAGGATTTTATAAATTTTAAAATTGATTGGGGGCACTTTGTCAAGCTACGCCCTGGAAAATGTGTTGATTTTGAATTTATAGCCCATATCTTTGATGAAATCAATGCTGCTATTCCCCTGATTTATACAATGTAAGGGTAGGCAACAACAACAATATCAAAAAGCAATTAGGCCTATTTGTAAATCGAATTTGGGATGAAAATCAACAAGACAGACTTAGCAGGCCTACAAATTTCTGAATTATATAAAGTAAAAAACAATCAATCACGATTCACTGCACTCAGCGAATCAATCAAATAAAACTAAAAAGAAAGGAGCAAGAAAGAATAAAGAAATAGTGAAAAAGAGAAAGAAAGAGAGAGAGAGAAAATGAGCGAAAAAGAAAGAAAGAAAGAAAGAAAGAAGTGAAAAAAAAAAAGAAATGAAAAAAGAAAGGGAGAAAAGAGGAAAGAAAGGAAGTAAAAATGAGAAAAGAGAAGAAAAAAAGAAGAAAATTCAGCCACGGAGACTCGAACCCACAAAAATAGTTCATATTAGATTCCCAGTCCAACACTCTATCCACTAGGCCATAGAGCAGCTTACGCAATTGACTGTTCTCAAAGCGGATGATATAACTATAATTGGATGCAATTACAATGATTACAATCGCGTCCGCATTATGGCTCTTAGAATAAACACGCATGTCGGCGCTGAAATTTTGAACGAACTGATGGAGGAAAACCTCGTTTTTTGCTAAACTAGCTTCAATTTGGAGTGAAAATCAAATGGAATAGCAATTGGCAGAATGTTGAGAAATAATGTAGGTATTCAGATGTCTAAATTAACGTCTCGTAATCAAGATATCGATAATTTCACAAACCAGCTTTTTCTCAAGCAAATTCTCCAAAATTTCCCCCCAAAACCGGGCTTTTAAAATTTAATCGGTACTGTATTTGGTTCTTCCCAATGGCAACATTATTTCTTTGATCGATTTGTAATACAATAGGAAAAAGAAGAAAACAATCGCTCGGTGTGGATTTATACGGAGCGCACATTTGAAAAAAAACCTCATGGAACGTGTTTTTGATCTTGTGAACATGGTGGGTAAAAATGCTTTAAACGAAGGATTTTCAAATTTATTCTAATAATTTGTATATAACACACACAAAAATGTTAAGCTGCATCCAATGCACCAACATTTCACTCGCTGCGATATTTGATTACTGAGAAAACTCTGTTTTAGAGAACAACTTTATACGTTTTTTATACGTCTCTTTGTGTAACCTTAAAGTATATATTCTGAGAGCATATACTCAGATGAGTTCAGAAACGAAACAATGGGAGTCATTATTATACAGGGTGGCCCATAAAATATACAGGGTGTAACAAGCAAAATAAGGATGAAAATATTAATTCAGTTAGGGGTGTCACCCTCCAACGTACATCGATAATGTAAAAATTTGACAAATATTTAAAATAGCTAACTTAATTGCCCACCCAGTCATATGGAACTTATGGCGGTCAAGTAATTCAAAATGTAGATACAGGGTTGTCAAAAATCTATCTATATTTATATAAATTTCTTCAAAACACACCTTATTTGGCACTGGAAATGCAAATTTTTATGATTGAGGTATGTAACTAGATGTAAAATAAGCTCAACAATCCAGGTTTGAAAGTTAAAAGAGAATTCGACAAAGCGTTTTTGTAAAAATTGACCTTTTGGACCGAAATTGAGTGTGAGGGCGCTCTTTCAGATTTGTCGCAAACCTTCTATGTTTTACTAGTTTTTAGTTTACTAAAGTAAAGAGGATCACAACCAAGGTCTGCTTGAGAAATTTGAGCCTTTTATCATGTTTTGTTTGCCCGTAGCACCCTTTTGAATGTTCCCTACATTAAATCCCTATTCAAATGCATAAAGGTCAATGAACTTTATTAGTGTAGCAACAAGTAATTAGTAAATTTTAATTGTCTAATTAACAAATACTGAGGCAATGAATGCTAAACATGATATCATTTAGCCGAGATCAAGTACAGAAACAAGTAGAAAATAGAAATCCATCAATAATGTTTATTGAAGATCATGTGGCGGAGGATCACCATTGTACAGCAGTGTGATCCACCACCACATGATCCTCCACCACATGAGCCACCCCTGACTAATTAGACTTAACGAGTTACAGTAATTAGTACAAATGAAAATCATAAATGTTTGTTTCAGAAATTGAAAGGCCAATGTCTAAGGAACAAAATAGTACTAGACAAGCTCATAATAAACATCAAATAAATAAACGACATGCATGTAAACATGTCTTGATGAGTAAGAATGCAACAGAGCCACCCTTTTTAGGTGCCCAGTATAAAAAACATGACCTTAATTTGATTATAGTGCAATGCAATTGCATGATTTCAATTAGAGTTTGCACTAAAAAATACAAGGCTCCTGTAGCTTTAAAATAGTTGCATGTTTGTCATATTAAAATATTAATTACACAGCTCTGTACTTCTTGCCTAAACTCCTATGCTTGAATTAGGGGTTTAATTCATAGAATTGAGGGCATGATCGATTGTTTAAAAACAACGATCATACCCTCAATTCTATGAATGAAACCCGATCATACATTACATTCTGAAACATTCAGTGATTGTTTTTCATCAAATAATAACAAAAAATAATGTGTAAAAAATTTCTTAAAAATGTGTTTTTTTCTATACCGAAATCGTCACGCTGAGGTAGCCGGGCATGAAAGTTGTTTATGCCCGGCTCTCGACCAATCACGCGCGCCCTTAAAGTATTATTCAGATTTCCTTTTACAAATTAACCATCGCGTATACGTGCGCTACGTCAAGCGTGTGCATTGGACCATGTGCAAACAATGCGCGCTGGACGGCTAGCAGTACGCTTAATTTGTAAAAGGAAATCTGAATAATACTTTATATAAGTAGCACAAATGTATGAAATTATAATTAATACGGTTCCCCATTATTTATCCAGAATAAATAATAATTCATTAGCACATGATCCAAACCGGCGCACGGCACCCAAATTGAGATGGCACTTCAGTGTAAACTTAAATAGGGCAACACCAATACCGAAAATGTCACTAATCGATAAATGAGTAAAATGATGTGTCTGTTTTACCCAATTTTTTACTGTTTTACCCAAGTTTGCGTTGCGAACTAAATTCCGAAACATTTAGTGATAGTTAAAAATGCAATCCCCAACCCTCAATTTGGTTACCTTTGTTTGGACAAATTTGTAGAAGTCTCCATGTCTGAAAATCCCTGAAAACAAATATTGAAAATGTCGCATTGGTCTAGTACAGCAAGTCATAATATTTTCTCAATTTGAATTTTATCCTTTCTAGGTATGACTGATTGTTCCATAAAATTTGTGGCAATTCCCGATGTCATGACAAATTGACAATGCACCACGTTTTGTAAGCTCCGATTGCCGATTGCCGATTACGTAGACGAGTATAACTGGTAAGTTCCAGCCAAAGCCGGTACTGTGCAGTGTTGGTCTGCTATTCAATTGTGTGGTGCATCAAGGGTGACATCATTTCAATGTCATTTTCTACATCATTTGCCTTGTACGATGATCCACCCAAAAATAAAAATCATCGTATAGATCCCTGTACTACTACATGTACCGGTACTAGTTAGCATTGGCCAGTCCCGGTATTAAATGAATACTTCGTCCGCATCGCTTTTTAGCCAGCAGCCATTGAATGTCATGAAAAACGTGAATATATGCATTTCTCTGACCCATGTAAGGTCAAGAATGTCACGTCTATTCCAACCCATCGAGATAGAAAAGGATAGAGCCCTGTTCCTGAAAAGATGAGTCGTCTGCTCACGATTGCTTGACAGTCAGACTTGTAGTATTGGGACCCGTCATGAGTACGGGTACGGGTACGGGTCTCCAGCCATGCGTACGGATACGGGTCCCAGGCCATGGGTACGGGTCCCAGGCCCTGGGTACGGGTCCCAGGCCCTGGGTACGGGTCCCAGGCCCTGGGTACGGGTCCCAAGCCATGAGTACGGGTACAGGTCCGAACCCAAAATAGGGTGCGGGTACGGGTACAAAGCCATGAGTGCCTGGCACGTAAGACAACAGCTTCTAGATGTTATGATGGAGGTAGAACTTTTTGAAGGACCCTCATATATTTCAGCATCGCATTTTGGGGGGTCATTGAGGGTCAGATCGCATAGATGTCAACAACTACCGAAGCAAAACAAAAATGTCAAAGTTATTTTGGGGTCATACAGGGTCAAACTGCATGGCATCTAGATTGTTGCAGGTTCATGATATTTGTGGGAACAACACTAGTAGACAAAAAATGTCTAGATATTTTTGATCATCAGAGCCTTCAGAGGTAAATAAAAATGCATAAATTTGTTACCGTAGTTTGACCCTAAACTAAAATACTGTGTATAAACTGTATTCTGTAACCACCAGTCTTGGTGGGTATTAAGGTCTACATATTTGCAGTGTTTATATTTTCAAATTATTTAATATTCTTATTATCAACACTAGACAACAATTTCAAAATTCATCTTTGTTTGAGATTTGCTCAACTCTAGATTAGTAGCATTGCCACGGTAATGGCAATTCCCCTGCTTGCTGATTTCTGATTGAATACTAATACATTTTGTGCCCATCTTGATTTAAAATTAATACTCTAATGAGTATTTCTGGGACATCTTAACATGTAGGCTTGTAAAATATCTGTTATAAACCTGAATGGCAGGTGCCACAAAAAGTTATGGTCAACTGAATTTCACATTTGTCTACAGTTTTCTGCTGGAGTTTAATGTTTTTTGATTTGAAGGTTTGGGTGTGTAAATTAAAAAAACTGGGTGTGTAAATTTAAGATTTGTGTACAAAGTATAGGCCATGTGGGAAAAAAACTGGGTTGTGTATTTACAAATTTGGGTGTGTAAAACACTCAAACACGGCTGGCTGCCTGCCTGCCTGCCTAAGCCCTTGGATGAATATCAACTGGAATGTAAAACAAACAAGAATTTGTCTTTAAAAAAGACAAGTTCACGGATCAGGTGTATAGTCAGGGTTCAAATTCGTTAAAAAATTTTGCGTAGCAGTTTTTGGCCAATTCCTCATAATCAGGATACTTCCATATACTAAAGCACTAGATACAAATGCAGAATTGGGTAGCAGTTACTTCAAAATGTGGAGCAAACTGCTATGCGATACAGCCGAATTCGAACCCTGTGTATAGTACATTTATTTTGAGCTACTTTGGTCTAACATTTAATATTCCGATGATATCTAACCTACTCTGCACTTATTCGACAATAAATAAGTGATTATGAGGCTTAAATGTGACATGATCTGGTCCATGGGGGCCAAAGGAGGCATTTTTGAAAATTGAGCTACTGTAATTATCACATTATACAATACATACAATAGGCTATCATTTACTGTAAACACCAAAGGTCTAGCATACTTGGTTCCAAAGTTATGAAGTTTTTTGATGTCTATTTTCTTATGTATTTCATTGTTTTTTACTCCATATTTTTGCCTTTATCTCAGTTTCAAATTTGCCGCCTTTGGCCCCCATGGACCAGAGCGTGTCACAAATGATACCTCTGCGTCTTGACTCTGAAAACAATATTTTCTAAAAACCTCATTTTGCATTTTTAAGCCACACCGGGAGCCACCTTTACAGGATCTCATTTTGCATTTAGGTTTTTATTGCATTGCAAAGTAGCAAAACTTTCTTTATATATATATGGCCCAATTCGTGCCTGGAAAAGGCTATCCCCTCTTACATTGTACTAACCTATCGACAGGTCCGATTTCTATAATGAGGTGTCACCGGGTTTGCAAGAGATAATAATACCAAATCTAAACACCATGAAATTCACCACATCACGACCAAGCTCACATTGGGCCCCCATTCCTTTTTAAAGGAATTTTGATTAAGCCACCTACAAAAAACAAACTTGGCTATAACTACGAAGAAAATTGTATTCAAGATGCCTTATCACTGAAGTAAACAAATTACACATCCATTTGCTCTTGCTAGCTTTTGTCAGGGTCAGGGATATTTATGAACACCAATATTATACCAGGGCTTCAACTGGCCCTATATTTCCTATATTTCCTATATTTTTGAACTTTTCCTATATTTCCCTATAAAGTTGTAAAATGCCCTATAATTCCTATATTTGTTTTTTTCAAAATGTATGTATTTGTTTTTACATGCACTGGTGGATACATGTGCCAAGAATAGAAAGCTGTCAATTTCTCAAAAAGAGCAACAAACAGATTTGTTATGTTATATTATAGATAACTATACATTTGCTTCATTGAGTTAAGAGGGTCCAATGTGAAAACAAACATAATATTAATAATGCTGTATATTTTTTCATATACTAGTCCAGGTAAAACACACTTACGTGCAGACCTTTCGATAGCTATCAGCTATCTTTCTCAATGCTACTGTTGATGTGATGATCGTTGAACAGCTGTTGTTGATTGCTGCTTGGCAACGGAGTTGCCAGACGATTTCTCCATCAACAGGTCGTCAAAGATGTGACTTAGGTTGTACTGGCCCTCGTCTCGGTTCATTGTGGTGCCTTGTTTTCTGATAGTGATGGCCTCCTTTATCCATCTTGTGTATTTATCACACTCTTTACCAACGATCTTTGCCTCATCCCAATTGATGACATGATTATTGTCCACAACATGGTCAGTTATCGCTGATTTGTGGATGGTTGACTGCGATGCTTTCATGTTGGCTCTAGTGCGGATGTTAGTAGCAACTTTCTCTGCCTCATTTCTGTGTTCGTCTAAGCGTTTGCGAATTTTCTGCGGTTTCACCTATGTAAGTAAGATCACAGTTTTTTTATTGTTTTGAGTAAATGACGTCGGTAGAGTTGTGTGGTTCGCGTTTATCTTTAGGATATACGACTTGTTGATGGAGAAATCGTCTGGCAACTCCATTGCCAAGCAGCAATCAACAACAGCTGTTCAACGATCATCACATCAACAGTAGCATTGAGCAAGATAGCTGATAGCTATCGAAACGTCTGCACGTAAGTGTGTTTTACCTGGACTAGTATATGAAAAAATATACAGTTTTATGGAACAGTCCTGATGAATTTGTTCAAGAATATTAATAATGGTCATATTAAATATGGTCATGGTCCTGTGTAATTGAGGCATAGAAAAAGCGGGAGTTGTTACATTTTGCAACATGCTTCAGTGAGTTTTTACTATAGATGAGTTGACCTCAATGTTGATCAACAAAGGCAAGGGACTGGTATATCGATATGCTTGAATGAACCCCATGCAAACACTACACTGTTCAATAGCCTTATTGTGATGTGGCGGGAGTTTAAAAACACGAACCCTGAACAAAATATGATGCATGCATTGTGCCAGGCAAAAAACAATGGAAATTGTGATGATGCGTGCGCATACTGACAGGCATTGATGTCAGATGTCAACTCATCTATTCCCTATTTCCCTGAATATTTAGATGTATTTTATCATTTTACTTTGAAAAATCAATGTAACATAGCTGTAATGCTAGTTATTATGCCACTCCAATGAATCCTGGTCAAATCTTACCCAGGACACTAGAGGTTATCGTGTTCTATAAGCTGCATATTCTATCAGCGACTGCTATACCTTGTTTAGGACTTTCAAAAGAAGTTACTGCATGTGCAACCAAAGTCATGCAGGTAACTCCGAGGTCATGCATTGAATTGGTTTGAATGAGGAATACTACGGGAACCAGCGTCTTTTGTTAGTTAAGTCACACATGAGTAAAGTGGATAACCTCTATATATGAGGTGTCACTGGAATTGAAACAGATAATAATAGGAGAGTAGGGAATAATGTACTAGTACTTTGGGTGTATCTGCATCTGCTTACTACTGCTCAAATGCCAATACCTGGGCTATTATCTTATACAGGTTAGGCTAACATGGCCACTGGTTGCAGGCAATTAAAATTTTGATGTAGGCAGATTTGGTGAGATAGTTTATGCCCACATTGTCCAGCATGACTTAAAATGTGACAGAGTTATTGCGCATCTGGTGGTGTCAGGAAGCATGTTCCACTCTGGGGTGGGCATATTGACTGCAAATTCATTTTTTGTGGCTCTGATGTGGTTTAGATAAGATGACCTGAGGACAGCCTAGTACAAAGTTTTCTTAGTCTTGGTTTGGACTTTGGATGAGATGGGATATGTTACTGGGTATGATATCATGGGTCTCTTGTAGATGGGACATAACATAGATGGCTTTGGTGCATCTTGATTGAAGGCAACTCAACATGTCAAAAATACTTTTCAGATAGTCTTGAATAGTCATGGACAAACTGGGCTCAGTTTGGCTGCATGTCTCTAAATCTTTTCAAGGGTGTCAATATTGTTTATCTCGTGAGGATCCCATATTGTCTGACAATATGACTACAGTGGGGAGACAAGTGCTTTTTACGCTACCTATTTTGTTGACTTGTTACACAAGGGTAAATTTCTTCACAGAAGTCCCAAGTTCTGTTTCGTACATGGTTTCATGGCGATCTGAATATGTGTCTGTTCCAGGCAAGGTTTGGTGAGATTGGCTTGTTTTTATAACTGATTCTCACTATAAAGCATTTGGAGTGATTGAAACTCATTTTCCAGTTGGTTTCCCAGTTGCAAACTGAGATGTTTTATGTCATTTTGAAGAATCCTGGAATCTTCAGCAGATTTGACTTCTTGATACACAATGCGACTAATCTCACTCTCAAAGACAGGTTGTCAGGCAGATCATTGATGTAGATTAAAATAGCAAAGGCCCCAATAAGTGTAATTTGCTACATATAGACCTATGTGATAAAGCCAAAAGGTTTACTGCACTTCCATTATACTTAAGGTATAATTTGGAGATACTGTGCAGCAGAATATTCCAACAAATTCATGTGTCATTCCAGACATGTTAACTGAAATCATGTTTCTTCTACATTAAGTGTAAGGTCTCACTTCCAATAAAACAAAATAAATAATTTGTTTTTGACATATGTGATGAATTACTGACACTTTTGTGTGAAACAAAAAACAAATTTATAAAAATCTAAGCAAGTTTATTTATCCCAATTCATTGCACATGCTCATATGCTTTCTTGAGTGGTGGATAGATGCAGGGAAATGGAGGAGGCCATTACCTGTGTAAATTATGCATGCACTATAGGAAACTGTTAAATACAGTAAATATTGTACATTTTGTGTAAAATATGTTGATAAAAATCCTCTATTCTACGTATATATCCATCATTTGCCCTATATTTTAACTATATTTTCCCCAAAATATTCCTATATTATCCCTATATTTTTTACCAAAATGGTCCTATATTATCCCTATATTTTTGCAAGAGTTGGGTTGAAGCCCTGTTATACACACATGGGTTATTACAAGAGTCAATTAACATTCAATTAACTAGTATAGATAATGGACTTAGTTATGTGCAATGTAGTTAAATCGCCTGCTGTATAGTTTTCTAATACAGATGATATGTTTACTTTGTGATTAGGCCTGGCCATGACCTGCTAGTTTTGATTAACCAATCAGTTATGTGTATTGTCAGCATGTGATAGCTATAAGCCAATTGCAAACATGTTTATAAAAAAGGCTAAAAAATTCCTACACTAAACAGACTCTTTGTCAGGTTTAAGGGTTAATTAGCAAGTTGTCATGTGGGGCAAGATTAGATAAAGGCATACAAACTAGGGTACATGTATGAGATATTAGGAATTATTTCACAGTCTCTTAACCACAAGGTTGTGGGCTATATAGCTATTCAAGACACAGGATATGTAAGGGATAAACTGTGCATATGAGATGTGGGGGCAAGTGGTATCATTTCACTGCCGTGAAAAAAGAAAATAGGCAGAAACATGAGGGAAACATCAATACATAAAATCCAAAACAGATCAATTGCAAAAATGCAAAGTTCTTATAAAGTGACAAAATAATTACTGGTAATGAGCAAGCATTCTAAAACAGAACTAATAATCTTAGATGAACCCAACCAAGGCTTATTTTAAGGGATCCAAAATGAGCGTTTATTGCGTTTCGACAGTATTTTTTGTGGGACATGAGAGCACCTCAGACCTATCGAATTGCATTCTGAATACGAAGCGTGTCTTTCTGATATCAAATAATTTTCATTTTTTTAAATCACAATATAATACAAATTTTATGACAAATTATAAAAATTTGATATTTTTCAAATTTTGATATATAACAGTCCTCGAAGTAAATTATATAAATCTAATGATATATTCTTAAAGTGTATGTAGCAGGGAGGAAATTTTGACCTTTCATATTGAAGATATGGATTTTTTTCCCAAAAAGACCTAATTTTTTTTGTGTTTTGGGAAAAAAAATCCATATCTTCAATACGAAAGGTCAAATTTTTCAATTGATCGTCGGCTTTTCATCCCACCTACATACACTTTAAGTATAAATCATCAGATTTATAAAGTTTACTTCAAGTACTGTTAAATATCAAAAATATCAATTTTAATGATTTGCCATAAAATGTGTATTAAATTGCAATTTCAAAAATCAAAATTATTTGATATCAGAATGATATTCTTCGTATTCAGAATGCAATTCGATATGTCTGATGTGCTCTAATGTCCCCAAATAAATACTGTCCAAACGTTCATACCCCAGCCCTTAAAAGCAGGCACCCAGGCTTTTTTGATACCCCATGGTTGCCCAGTTTTGGCTCCAATATTTTACACTGCAAAATATAGGACCAGGAGCCATTTTTGGGACCAGGAACTCTTTTTAGCTCCTGGGGCAGGCATACTTAATACTTTTAAAAGGCCTGAACCTAATACAAGAGCTTTGCCATGTTTTCTTCTTCAGATTCATCAAAATGTCCTCAAAGAAAAGAAAGCTGCATTCTGATGATGCCGAGGCTTCACCATCCAACAAGAAGACAAAGCATGCAAAGATTGCTTCAAAAGCCTATAAAAGACCAAGAAGTTTGTTTGAAACCCAAAAAAATCTTAGCTGTGGTGAGTATGATTTATAAAAACCCGCTTATTTGGCATGCTAGGGTTGAACCCGTGCATTATACACAATTAATACACTTGTCTTAAGGGGGGTCGATCTTTTGTGCGTAATTATAGAGGGCCAGGGGATTCACTCTATCATTAAAAAAATTATTTGAAGAAGTCAAAGAGCCCTAGGAATAAAAACTGTAGTGTAATTCATGCCAGATACAATTTCTTTATACGACAAAAATTAATTTTTTAATCGATCAAAAACAAACGTTTTATATCAATTTTAAATTTAGCCTGAATCCGTAAATATGGTACCTCTCGCCTTTTTTTTAGGTCAAGGCTATTTTTACCATTATGCAGCGAACCATTGTTGAAGCTATTTCACATACATGTACAAAACATTCTAGAGAAAGAATGGGGACATACATGTATAGTGTTGAAATATCTTTTGTTGATTTCGAATGATAATGTCATGAAGTCGTAAATTTTAAGGTCAAATTCCTAAAACCAAAACAAAACATTGCGACGCAGATAATTCCCGACTTACATAATTTCATCATCACATCAGTGTCTTTATTATTTATTTGAAACCTTTCCCAAACGTTCGTGCTATTTATGCATAAAACGGCTAATCTATCTTTACAAAACGCGTCTTTTTTAGTAAACAAAAGGCTAAAGATGGCATTATGAGATTTATCTTTTATCATTACACTCATCCGCTCAACTGCCACGGTGGCCGAGTGCTAAAGCGCTAGACGCGTAATCAAAGGAAGTTTAGAATCGCTGGTTCGGGTCCCAACGAAGCCTGTGGAAACTTTTTTCTTCAAAATTCATGATCGCATTCGAAATGAGTCACTTGTCGGTAAATCATGTATCGTATCCTTAAGTGACCTTTTCTCTTATGGTTCTCGTTATCAGTTAGTCAGGAAACACTTATGTCTTCTATTGTCTTGCTAATTTCCTTATCCTTTATGTCTATGTCCCTACAATGTATATGCATGTTTGTGTGTTGTCTTGTCACTCTGCCTTTGATAAAGATCCTGCCAGGATCGAAAGCTCATGCCCCTAAAACTTATAAATTTTTTCAAGTTATGCATTCTAATTTTTGAAAAACATATTTTCCAATGAATTCAAGTTTTAACTTCAACACTATATTTTTCACTTACCTGGAACGTTTTCACTAGTCCGACTAGCGTCTTCAGCAGATGGTGATGCTGTGTTGATATCTTGTCTACTATCTGGATATCTCTCACTGATGACGTCATATGATTGACAGAATGACGTCATCAGTCGGACTAGTGAAAACGTTCCAGGTGAGCGAAAAATAGTGTAGTGTTGAAGTTAAAACTTGAATTCATTTTATCTACCACTACATATGAATATCCACTCGTATATATTTTCCAATCTTTTTCATAACCAAAAAAAAACCACCAAAAATAACATATAATATTAAAATTATTAGCTAACTCTTCCCCTATACTCAAGATTTTGAATGCTAATAGACTTGGGCCAAGTCTTACAATTTTGTGAAATTATTAGCTAACTCTTCCCCTATACTCAAGATTTTGAATGCTAATAGACTTGGGCCAAGTCTTACAATTTTGTGAAATTATTAGCTAACTCTTCCCCTATACTCAAGATTTTGAATGCTAATAGACTTGGGCCAAGTCTTACAATTTTGTGACTACAATTGTAAGAAAACATGCAAAATTGCATGTTTTGGACAATTCCTCTCAAATTGCAAAAATACTTTCATTGCCAGCTAGAACTAACTAAAGTATTAGGATTTAGCTATGTTTCATTTGGTTGACTAAATTATAATTCTATTCAACTGGACTTACTATTTATGATGGCTACGGTATCACGTCATATCCATGACGCATCATCAGGCCGAGTGATCTTGAATTGGCTCTGTATTCTTGACCTGTGACGTCCACGATGGTAGAAGTGACGTCACACGAGAGTCGTCGAGGGATCTTCCTGATGGTCGGTTCGTAACTCTTGGACAAGTTGTGGCGCAGTCCCACTCCGCGATTCAAGGTTGGCTCCTCCCTGCGAACATATATATAGCTTCTTTCACCCCTCTTTCATACCACCTATGTTCTTTATCAAGGACAATAACGTCCTTGTCCTCAAAGTTGTGTTTGGCTGCTTTGAGGTGCGTGTATACAATTCAAGATCACTCGGCCTGATGATGCGTCATGGATATGACGTGATACCGTAGCCATCATAAATAGTAGTCCAGTTGAATAGAATTATAATTTAGTCAACTATTTGATCTACCTGGATGATTGATAATATTCATAAATATATGTTTCATTTGGCAAAACAGGATAATATTTCTTAATCCAAAAAAATTAGTTCTGGAATGTGGAGTAGGTCAAAAGTCATTTGGGGTCATCTTCAGCTCGTAAATATCATAGGCTGAAAATGAAAAATTCGGTTCCACATGCAACCATTTTTTAATCAGAATTGACCTTCCTATACTCACTACATAGTAAATAAAAAAACCCTTTTAAAGGGTTAAGCAGCGCCAAGTATTTATCATTTAAATATTGGTCCAATGCACTTAAAACCCACCCATAATCATATACCAAAATCGCTGAAAAGGTACGGTACCCTAAAACCATGAAAACCGTGGCACATCCCCGTATACCTCCAACCAGGGAGACCTCACGTATATTTTGTATCGTGTATGATCATGAGAATAATTGAATATTTCCGATAACCTTGCTTTTCCTTGTGTTTCCTCCTGTCCTCTATCAAAGTATAATCATGACATGACATGAACTGGCGGCGTGATAAAATAACATTTTCAATCTAGTTTTTGACCCCATCGTCTCCATCAAACTATAATCATGAGCCCCGTCATGACCACTACCCCTATACATCAATCATCTGAAGATTGAAGAATGCTTTGCCAATCGATATCCAAGGCATTTGTTTCCTATACATGTAGGTCTAATTGACAACATTTTATACTGTGTGAATTAAATAGGCCTATACTCACACGCAAGATACGGGAGTTGTGAGAGATACCGTAAGACTGTTTATATCAACTGACCATTCTGACCAGCTGACGACCCACACGGAAATGATGACGTAACAGCTGCTGCTCAGTCGTTAGTATGATTGACTCGCAATGCATTATGGGGGTTTCACTCTCATGTAATCTCTTTCTCAGTCAGTTACTGACATATGTAAAACAAACCCATGACAAATGACTGTTAAAAAACTATATGTTTAATCTCTTTCTCAGTCATGTACAATGTACTGCCATACAAAGCTAACGCATAATAAATACAGAATGTGCACGCGCTTTAAACCTACAATTTTCGATCTCATTTGAGCTCGATTATCGTATGTATTTTGAATGGTGTATCAACAGAAGTTGAGGCATATCACCTATCGTATGCAAGTCATTTCGGTGAAATTAAATAGGGAAGCATCGCCTGCCTCACATTTTCGACCAAAATTACCTTCTTAAGGGGGTACTACACCCTGTGGTAAATTTAGTGACTATTTTTGCATTTTCTCAAAAATAATAACACACTGGTAACAAAAGTTATGTATATTATTGGGGCAAGGAATCCAATTACTACACTGAAATTTCAGTGACTCAAGACAAGCGGTTCAGTATTATATGATCGGAAATGAGGTACATCCTAGCGGTACCTTATTTCTTATCATAAATAACAAACCGCTTGTCTTGGGTCACTGAAATTCCAGTGTAGTAATTGACTCCTTGCCCCTATAATATACATTATTTTTGTTACCACTGTGTTATTAGTTTTTGAGAAAAATGCAAAAATAGACACAAATTTATCGAGGGGTGTAGTACCCCCTTAAAACAAAAATGCCAAAAATAGTTTGCATCATTTTTGGCCTAAAATCTTATTTTGGTTCACAATTTCATTTTTGACAAAAATTCACAGTGAGTCAGTGACTAAAACTTTTCTCAAAAATCACATTTCTAGTTCTGACCAAAAATTATTGCAAGATTCTAGAAAAATCTAATTCCTTACCAAAAAAAAAATCACATTTTGCAAGATTCTGAAAGAAGCAGGGATTTCTTGACTGTTTTTGTCCATTGCTCATAAAAGATTATCAAAACATACAGAAATAAAGATGCATTTTTACCCAATGATACAAAATGTATTGATCTCGCTACATGAGGTTTAGGTAAAGGATCTCTTGGTAGAACAACTCAAATCCACCTGTGGGAAATTCTTTTATACCTGTGAGTGTTTGAAAGGGAGAAAGGTTTATACAGGTTCAATAAATGAAGTGGGATATATATGGGATATTTGTGTTATTTTTTGCTTTTTTTATACAAGAATCTTTGCATGAATGGATTCACAGAATGATTTCTAGGTCGCTTGCAATAAGTATTTCAACAAGTGTGGTGTTTGTACACACTCCTTGTTTCACATCAATTGGGGTTCTGAGAAATAATACATTGTGGTGCAGAATCCTCTTTTTTGTTCCTTCTTTTGAGTCTTGGCAAGTATCTATAGACTTGCTACAACTCCTCTGGCTTTTTTCTGTAGTAACAGTACTAAATTTATCAATTTTTCTTTGTGTCCTAAGCGTGACAACAAACCATCCATGTATGCTTTATATGTATATGCTTTTGCGGCATTAGGTTAGGCCCTACTGCAACCAGCGTAATATGCACCTTTATGTCGTAAAAGTCATCCCTGGTCTGCAAAAAAACTGCTATGTAAATTTTCACTGTTACTCATTTGGCAATACTTGGAATCAAGTTTCAGTTACGTGAGGTCGATAATCGATATCCCTGGCAAAATGAAAATACCTTCAAATTTGAGTTTGTACTGTTCCCTGTTTTTCCAAATGAGTAGAGCAGTGAAAATTTACATACATTGTTGTAGGTTTTTCTTGTCCAGCAACGATATGTCAGCAGCAAAGTAGACGATTTACATACTAATAATAAATAAATTGTGGTATTTATATAGCGCCTTACCACAGATCACGGAGTATTCAAAGCGCTGTAATTTCGCTGCCATGGTGAATCATCACAATCAGATCACATCAACTAGGCATTGTGCAGCCGGAACAGCGCAAACCTATCCGCACTTAGATTGTAACATCCACCATTTATCTGTGATAACCAAACAACTAATCACCAATTTTTTGAAAGCAGGAGGAAACCGGAGATCCCTGGAGAAAACCTGCGAGAGCGAGAATGGAATCGGGATAAACCAAGTGCACATGAGTCCTTGGGCCGCGCCGGTGCTGGAACACGGGACATCAGTGGTGCAAAACGAGGGAACTACCACTGCGCTAACTCACCCTCCCGCTAACTCGCCCTGCTATTCGCCCTTTGCACAGATCCGTCATCTTGCTACCAAAACGAGGTTCTCCCTGCAAATGAATGCGCAAAATGTGCATTTTTGTTTCTCACGCTTTTCTCGCAATGCGCCAGAAGACTTTTGCAAAGCTTATGCAGTAGTTAGAGCATGCATTTAACAGGTGTATCACCGTGTATGTTTACACAGCATGCACTTTGTACTTTGAGATGACCGTGCGATCGGTGAATATCTTCCATTTTCATGTTCAGAGGTAATGTATTTCTGTATCCATGCCCTTTTACATAAATGTAGGTTTGGTTAGGCTCATCTATCTAATCATTATCTTTCAAGAGTTTAATGATTAATGATCATTAATATAATTGTATTGTTTGATTTGTTTTTGTGTTCTGCAGATGAGTGTTTGTCCCCAGAGGATGACGACGACAGAAATCAAGCAACCGATGAGCATGAGCATGAAAAGGAAATAAAAAGGATAAAGAAACGTTTGGAGGAAGTGAAATCTACTGTATATAAGAAGAGGAAAGAGGTGAAGTCTCATAAAAGAAGTCTTCCAGGAAGTGGAGAAAAGGAAACTTGTAACATCTGCATGAGGGTTCTTCTGAAGTCTCATATGAAGGCACATAAAAATGGTCATGCAGAAGATGAAAGAAGGCAAACCACAACTGGGTTTAAGTGTTTGAATTGCCTGAAATGCTATTATGATAAAATTAATAAGTTAGCTGTTCACAGAAGATGTTATTGTCCTTTGAATGCCATGGGTGAACAGAAAGACAACCAGGAAAGTGCAGCAGATGATGACGCTAATAAAGATACACAGCAAGGCAAAGGTATGTTCAAATGTGACACCTGTAATTCTGAATTTGAAAGCGTCCCAGATTTGCAAGAACATTCTAAAAGACACAGCATGGGACGAAATACACACAATCCATTTGTGAAGTGCCCAAAATGCCCAAAAGTATGTTCTAATTTTTCAAACTTGAAAATTCACAATGCAGTTGTCCATATCAACAAAGGGTTGGGTGTGTACAAGTGCAACGTTTGTGATAAAGGATATGGTTCCCAAATCCTACTGCGAGATCACAAGAAAAACACGCATGGGAAAGATGGAGTTACATATAAGTGCCGCTACTGTCATCTTATTTTGGGAACATTGCAGCGAAGACAACATCATGAAAGGAACACTCATGGAGGAACATTTTTGTGTGAATACTGTGGGAACACGTTGAAGAAGACTAATAGATCATCTCATAAAAGGAAATGTCAGATGATCCCTCAAAATCAGCAGCAATCAAAGAAGCAGGCATCTGCAAATGCTGTACCATCTAGTAGCAATGAGACCTGGAGTAATGTTACATCAACATCTCCGGAGTCTCAGCAGGCTAAATCTGTTGCATCACCACAACCGGTGTCTAGAATACCCAAATCTGAGTGTTACGAATGCAAGAAATGTTTCATTACATTTGAAAGCAGACACAATTATGTCATGCATAAAAAAATTTGCCAGAAAGCAGCCAAAAAGAAAAATGGCAATCATCATGCCGGCCACAAGAGGCGACCAGAAAGAAAAGTCTATGCGTGTGAAGCATGTCCGGAGATTTTATCAATTGTGTGAAATTATGGGCATGTGGCAGAGCACCTGTCGTTGTTGTGTTATTGTGTAGACTGCAATGCCATTGTCCCAGATGAGGAGACGCTAGAGATGCATGTACTGCTTGAATGCCCTGAGAGATACAAACTATTCTCAAATAAGACGCACAGAGAGGAGATAGATGCCAACAGAGATGCAGCAGAGGTAGTTGAAACAACACACGAAAATGTGAAATCTAGCAACCCTGTAGACAGTTCTCCTACAACATGTACAGATGTAAATATTGAGAATTTGAATAAGCAAATACCTGATATTGTGGGAGATGAAAAACGGAGAATATCTACAAGAGCAAAGGCTTTACACAGTAGTAATGAACACGCTTCATTTGATGACATAAGGAACAAAGCACATGGTGATCGAGCAGTTGTCTGTAAAATATGCGGCAGGAGAGTTAGTAACCGACGTGTGTTAAAAAAACATGAAATGACTCATAAAAAGGACATGCAGCGGCAGTCTGAGACTGGCCAATTTGAGTGTTCATTTTGTTTCAACCGTTATGATGTAAAGAAACACTTATCTGCACACACACATAATTTATGTTTACTACGAAACAAGCAAGATTATGTGGAACACACTTGCAGCATTTGCCTCACAACATTTGAAAATGAGGAGCATTTAAGTATACATCAAAGGTCCCATGTTGTTCATGTGACAGTCACAGAAGATGATAAGCAGATAAAGTTGAGACAACAGTCAGGAAACAGTACAGATGTGGAGTTTGATGAAGTAAAATGTGAGGGGTTAGACAAGAATATTGGAAGAGATGGCACAAAACTTGAAGAAATTGGCACAGATATTCAAGACGATATTGAGACAAATATGAAGGATGACAGCAAAGAAGTGGAGGAGACACAGAAGGTATGTAGCAGTTGCAATGTGGAGTTCACTTCTACAGCAGCCTTGAAGGAACACCAGAAACGTGTGTCATTGACTGAATTAAAGTACCCACAACAGTGCCCGATGTGCAGTGGTAATAGGCCAGTAATTGTAAGTGAATGTCAGTATTTGCAACACAAAAAGCAGTTCAAGTTATTGTGTCAGTTTTGTGGAAAGCACTTTAAGGACAATAAAGATCTTGAGAGACATATAAAGCAATTGCATAACTATCAAAACAAGAAGGAATGTCCTGGGTGTCATGGAATCTTTGGTCGGAAAGAGTATATGCAGCATGTTGAGTACAACAGAAAGGAAGTAGAGTGCTTAGACCGCAAATGTTTGTCATGCGGAAGAGTATTGACAAGTCCAGCGGCAGTAAACTCCCATGCAAAGCATTACAATATTAAGTGTAATATTTGTTGGCAACATTTTCAAGACGAGGACAGGCTGACAGAGCATAGAAAGCAGTATCACAATGTCTATAATACAAAATGCAGATCGGAGCAAGACTCGTATCACTGGTGCAAGCATTGTGATAAGTTCTTTGAGAAAGCCAGCCTACTTTCAGCCCATGTGAAGAGTGTATTGGAAGAAGAATCATCTGGAAGCCTTTTATGTTCATGGGAATATAAATACTCAACCTGCTTGCGTTGTGGAGTAAGCTATACAAAGGATTCAGATTACAGGCTACATAAATTTAATTGGAGGCATGAATGTCATAGTTGTCATCAGCATTTTCAAAGAAAAAAAAAGCTCAAGCGTCATTATCAGCACATGCATGCTTCGAAAGACCGTTGCAACATTTTTAGGTGCAAATATTGTGGGCAGTCATTTGACACATTCAAAGAAAAGATAAAACATAAACAAAAAACAAAGCGTGGTGGCAACTATAAAGGTAAATTTCCATTACCATGTGAAGACTGTAATGAAATGCTAGACACAGTATGTCAACTAGATGTCCATAGAGCAAGGCATGGCAAACTTCCGGCTATCGTATCATGCAGGTTTTGTCGTGGACAGTTTACAAAGATAACAAAAGGAGGGATTTACCTGCATTCATATACAATAAACGAGAAGTGTGCGGTTTGTGATATTCAACTTCATAGCACCTGTCAAAAGAGGATCCATAAGAAAACAAAATGTCATAGACAACTTCTATGTATGTATTGTGGAGCTCAGCACAAAACTAGGTCTGATAAAAATGACCATGAGAATGGGTGTTCTATACTGGGGCAGGCTAGGTGTAGTGTGTGCTGTGTGGATTTGGCATGCTGTCAAATTACTGATCATAGGCAACATGTTGAAGACAGAATGAAAGGCAAGTGTTGTGCATATTGCCTAGAAGCTATTCCATCAGAAGGCCGCAGGATTCCTCAACATCAAAAGTTACAAGACAAACCCTACTTGTGCAGCTGCGGTGTGACCATTGAAGCAAAGTGCCAAAAGAAACTTCATGGGGGGAAGTTTGTATGCTGTAAGTGTGGTGCACATTATGGAACATATCAAGATCTTATTGCTCATTTGGTGAAGTACAACATTTGTAATGTGAGCACAACAAACACTGCAGCAAAAGATAATTCTGAATTGGTGAGTAAAAGGTCGTTAATAGAGATAGCAACATGGAATACTGTTGAAGAGGAAGGAAAGACAATCTATGTGTGTTTGTATTGTGGAGACAAAGTCAATACATATGAAGAAATGATGGAGCACAAATCAACCTTTAAGTACGAATGTCCTCAATGCAAGAAGCATTTCAGGACTCCACTGGCAGCCAGTCATCATTTTAAGAAGGTAAATCATGAAACTGCTATGTCTGAAGGAAGGAAAACTGTTTTAGAGGAAACTGAAGAAGCTACAGGTCAGAAGAGAGACAAAACAAATGGACCTACAGGTATGAAGAAGAGAGAGGCATGCAAAGTAGAAGATGACATTTTGACACAATATTGGCAGCAGTCTGTATGTGATTGGCTTTACAAACGAGAAAAAGAAAGCGAACCGCATACACAAAGATCAACTGTGGAATTTCAAATTGGTTTTGAGGAGTATAGTATTTTTACCAACACGAGCAATGTCAATGAAGATATTGTATTGGATGAAAATGAAGCTCAACGATATCCAGTATCTAGTAGTAATGAGATACCAGTAATGGCTAGTAACTCAGGGCTTAGTACAATTGAATCAATGTTTACATCATTGGAGTCTTCGTTTGGTACAATCAAATCAATCTTGACATCATGTGAAGCCAAGAGTGTGGAGCCACAACCCGCAGAAGAATGGGAAAATGATATCAAAGTACCACACCAAGCGATTGAAGAGCAATACACTTGTATTCATTGCAAGAAACAGTTCATATCTAGTTATTTATACGAGCGGCATCTTGCAAGTGAAGATCAAGACACCAAAGGAGTTTTGTACGCATGTACAAAATGTGACAGATCATTTGATGTGGTATGTGGCTTAGAGTATCATATAGCGTGTATGTGTAAACATTGTGGAATGCATTACAGTAATATGGATGCCAGATTGAATCATGAGCAGCAATGTATAAATGAAAGCAGAGTTACAGATTGCAGCATCTCCAGTGCATTGTCCAAGGATGAAAGGGAATGTGCGTTAGTTGCATCTGTAAAAGAATTAAGATCATGGGCTGTGGAAGACGAAGAATTGACGCAGACAGCTGTTGGAACAGATGATGCAAGTAACGAAGAAACAGGGATTGCACCTGAAGCTGAAGGTATGGAGGTTGTTTCTAGAAATGAGGTTGAAGAAAAAAGGCAATCTGTGCATTCTAATGCAGTTAAAGGTGGCACACCAACTGAAAAGGATAAAGATGATGATGTTAATACAAATTTTCAGATTGTAAGGACAGTAGAGAGAAATGATGCCATGATGGACAGTGAAGAAGGGAAAGATGTACTTTCCCACCAAAATGATCATGAGGATGAAAAATTAATGACTGATGCTGTTGAAACACATGATGAAAGTGAAGGGGTGGAGTTTGTTTCTAGAAATGAAGTTGAAGAGGGATTGTCTTCTGTGCAATCTAAACATGACAATGTTGATACACAAACTGAAAAGGAGAATGATGATGTCAATACAGATTTTGAGATAGAAAAGAGAGTAGAGCGTAATGATGCAATGATGGTCAGTGAAGAAGTGAAAGAAGTAATTTCCCATCAATATGACCATGGAAGAAAGTCAAGTAGGGTGAGGATTATTAGGAAAAGTAAAGAACTATCTCTAATAATGAGCTCAAATAAGCCAGTAACAAGAAAATGTAATCAACGAAAGAGAGCAGTGATAGATGAAAATAAGTGTGAGTTCTGTTTGAAGATGTTGGCAAAGGTTCCGAAAGTACTGTACAAAAACCACCCATCATGTTGTCAGAATGATGAGTCTTTAAAGTGGATGAGATGTGTCTGCCTACACTGCAACCTGGAATTACCCACCAAATGTCACATCAATTTTCATCTTGATAGAGTTGTAAGGTGTACTAAAACTAAATCGAAGCAACGTTGTGGAAAGCATTTTATCACATCTGTAGAAAGTCGCAGGCACTTCTGTTACAGATGTGAATTTTGCGGGGAAATCAGTTTTGGTTCAAAAAATGGTTTGGAAAAGCATAAAAACAATTGGCACAAACCCTTTAATGCTAATTTGACTGCAGTGCCTGAAGCAACTAACTTCACAACAAAATCAGGTGCAGCTGAAAGAATACAGCCAGTTTGTAGAAAGCAAAAGCAGGATCCACAAGCAGTCACAACAAAGAGCCATAGAGCAACTAAGGCCATTGGAGAGGAAACGCACACCACAGTGGAAGATAGGCTGTTGAAAGTGGTGGAAGCAGATGGTGAAAGTGGAGGAAAAACAGACACAGCAGATGAAGAAGATTTTGAAAGTGGTCCAGCATCTGTAGCCACAAAAGGAGCAAACTCAAGACCACTGGTCACCACAAAACAAGTGAACTCAACAGTATCTGTTGATGCAAAAGGAGTAAACTCAAGACCACAGATCACCACAAAACAAGTGAGCTCATCAATATCTGTTGCTGCAGAAGGAGTGAAATCAAGACCACTGGTCACTACAAAACATACATTGGCAAGTGTGATCTCAATACCAGCTGATACCACAAAAGAAAGTAACTCAAGTCCACTGGTCTCCATAACAGAAATGAATTCAAGACCAGCGGGTACTACGTGTACAACACAAGGGAACTCAATACTACTGGTTACTTCAGTAAAAAAGACATCAATACCAGCCGTAACCACTGAAGATGTGAACTCAGCTGTATGTGTGCCTGTTGATACCAAAAGAAAACAGAACGCATCTACGTCTGTGCCACTTGCCAATGCTGGAAACCCATCAATTGTTACTATTTTGCCAGGTGGTTTGGAAACGCTGACTAGAATTGAACGTAGTACAGAGAAAGCGTCAATCAGAAGAACACTTTATATTGGAGAGGAAGCAGACAACCATTTTGTTGAATGTGTCACTATAAATAACCAAAGTTACCTGACATTCAATTATCCAGCAAGTCATAAGGGGATATTAACTATTGGACAACAAAGTGACAAGAAATTCTATGTTTTGGTCCGTGAAGATCAGAACAGTAAATCAAGTGGTAAAATGGGGAGTCCTAGGCAAACACTTGTGGTTGACATTGGACCGCATAAAGTACACACCATTGAGGAGTCGAATGATGTACCTGGTAACAATACATATATAGTGGAGTTGATAAACACACTACCTGTTACTTCAAAAGAAGGACCTGCACATAAAACAAATGTTGCTGTTTTACCTGTTGCACCTAAGATACCACATATTGTTACACCAGCAGGGTTGAGGCAAATAACTCAAATACCAGCAGGGTCAACAAAGCTAACTTGGGCTCCAATAAATACAACTATAGTGCAAGGAGAGAACTCAAGACCACGGACGACCACAAAACCAGTGAACTCTATGTCAGTATCTGCTGCCACAATAGGAGCAAACTCAAGACCACTGGTCACCACAAAACAAGTAACATCAGCTGTTGCTACTAAAGAGGTGAACCCATCTGCTGCCAGTACAAATTTTGACGTTTTACCCGGTGGTTTGGTAGACCTTGCTAACATTGAGCTTGCTGTAGAGAAATCATCCATCAGAAAAACAGTTTTAATTGGAGAGGAAGCAGAAAACCATTTTGTTGAATGTGTCACTATAAATAACAAAAGTTACCTGACATTCAATTATCCAGCAAGTCATAAGGGGATATTAACTTTTGGACAACAAAGTGACAAGAAATTCTATGTATTGGTCCGTGAAGATCAGAACAGTAAACCAAGTGGTAAAATGGGGAGTCCTAGACGAGCACTTGTGGTTGATATTGGACAGCATAAAGTACACACTATTGAGGATTTGAATGATTCACCTGGTAACAATACATATAAAGTGTCGTTGATAAAACCAGTACCTGTTACTTCAAAAGAAGGACCTACACATAAAACAAATGTTGCCGTTTTACCAGTTGGTTTGGTAGACCTTGCTAACAGTGAAGTTGGAGCAGAGAAATCATCAATCAGAAAAACAGTTTTCATCGGTGAGAAAGCAAGCAACTATTTTGCAGTCACCTCAAAGCCAGCGAACTCAACTCCTGTCGTGTTAAAGGAAGTGAGCTCAACTCTACCAATTTCCACAAACCGAGTCGACTCCAGACCACTGGTCACCACAAAACAAGGGAACTCAACAGTATCTGTAGCTGCAAAAGGAGCAAACTCAAGACCACTGATCACCACAAATCAAGGTAACTTAACAGTAGTTGTTGCTGCAAAAGGAGTGAACCCAGGACCACCGGTCACCACAAAACAAGTAAACTCAGCAGTATCTGTTGCTGCAAAAGGAGTGAACCCAGGACCACTGGTCACCACAAAACAAGTAACACCACCTGTTGCTATCAAAGAGATGAACTCATTATTATGTGTACATGTACCTCTTGATACCAAAGACAATGAGAAGGCATCTACATCTAGACCACTTGACACTGAAAATAGCAGAAACCCACCAATTACCAACACATTATTTTCTGTTGTTCCAGGTGGTTTGATAGGATTTACTGACATTTTATTTGATACAAAGCAGGCATCCCTTACAAATACACTTTTACTCGGAGAGAAGGCAACAAACCATTTTGTAGAATGGGTTAAGGTTGATAATGAAAGTTACCTGAAATTTAATCATCCAGGAAATCATACTGCTGGGGTTATCACTTCATGTGCGGAACTTGACGATGGAAAGAAGCGATTGTCAGTGACAATTAGGCCCAATTCTAAAAGTGAGGGCCCAAGTCGTAGGGAAGCACTTGTGGTGAAAATTGGACAGCATAAAGTTCACACTGCAAAAGTGAATGCACTAAATAGGCCTATAATGCATGTTTATTCAGTGGATTTGTCATTATAAAAGAACATGTAATTGAGGTTGGCCACCATAGTACACAGATATATAATTATGTGACCTGCTCCTATCTGAGATAAGATGGAATATATTTAACAAAAATTAAACAAAAAAGTGATAATCATCACCCCCAGGGGGTCACTGGTCATTTACAGGGGTACTGTAAATCAACTTAATTTCGCGTGATATTTAATTTCGCGAATTTCGCGAGGAGGCAAAATTCGCGAAATTAAATATCACGCGAATTTAAAATAGCGTTTGAAATCATGCCGACTAGCCCACAGTGCATGAAGCTTCCAATGTCTCACCATGGTCTCACACAGTTCACAATACAGCCACGATCGTGCAATGGAAGTTGTTTAGCTGCAGGAGCATCGACTCTCTGTAAAAATATTTAACTTTACTGCCCAATTTATATAGTATTTCATGTCAATATAGTATTTTCTATTGTAATATTGACAAAATTTTACCTTAGTTATTAATTTTGGTGCATATTGATGGCATATTTTATGCAAGGTTTCTGTCCGACTGACATCGTTTGCCATAGCGAAGGCCACAGAAAAGTCACAACATGTTTGCTAGTCTTGATCCCAGATGTCAACATGTCTTTTATTTCCCTATTTTATTTCTGTTATATTTTTTTTCCTTCCTTTTCTTTCCTCTCCATCTTTAAATTTCTTTATAACTTCTGTAGGCAAATTATAAAACATTTTCCTTTCACCAAGTAATAGAATTTGTTCAAACTTTACTGCCTCACCAGCATCTGACCCAGGGACAGACTTAGGTTTCAGTTTTCTACTGGCCCTCCGGGCCAGTGAAACAGCAAATCTACTGGCCCTGCAATAAATTTACTGGCCCAACTTTTTCAATATGTTCTACTGCAAAAAGTGCAAATAAAAAAGCATGTTCCCATGCCCGTAACCAGGGGGGCAGGTGGTGAACATCCCCCTTGCCAAATGCCAAAAAAAAGTCCCCTATTTTGACCCAAGAAGTCCCATTCACAGGCATAGCAAGCGAAAAATAGAGGTTTTCAGTCCTTGCCGGTCAAAAAAGGTCCAAATTTTGAACAAAAGTCCACTTAAAAAAAATCCTGGTTACGGGCCTGCACGTTCCAATGCGACCTTTAAAGTTAGAGACTACCAATTACCAAACTTGACACATGTGATCTACCCATGTTACTTGTGTGTTAACATTATTTCATTCTGTGCCACCATGGACCCTAAAAATCTTTTTCCAGGATCTATGGTGCCACTTTAATTCAAGCAAACCTGAACATTTTTAATTGTTTTGTACTGACCGTACTCAATATAGAGACTAGTCACTAACACCAGTTCAGTCAGTAGTCCTTCCTTAATCAATCTATAGCTCCAAAAGTTCACAAAAGAAAAGGTTCAAGTATGCGGTAGAAAGTTTGCGATATCGCTATCATCATCAGATACATGTAGCGCATGAAAGAGCTTGGAAATAGTATGTAGGCCTACATCGCCGTAAAAAGCGGCCGTATATTTCCAACTTGCTTGCAACGCAAGGATAAGAATAAATAGACAAAAAATCATTAAATAAAAATATAAATTACACACAGGTGAAAAGTGGAGCAGAAATTGTGTCCAATTGTGTCTATCACTGATTATATCATCATGCCTCATATGAGTTACATCAGGATCAAAAATCTAGTGGCCCGCCGGGCCAGCATTGTTGCAAGTTTACTGGCCCGAGGCAAAATCAACTGGCCCCGGGCCACCGGGCCACTGCTTAAATCCGTCCCTGATCTGACCCCCCCGACCCGATCTGTACGTGCCAATTAAAGTGTCAGTAAAGTGAGACTTAGAATAAGACTACGAGCACATCCGGGTTAGCCATAGCTCACAAAACAAAACATGTGCTCAGCTCATCGAATTGATTGAACACACCACTCATGCCATTCTTCTTGGACTAGTGTTACTATAATAAAGAATTGATCTGCTTTCCTATTTTGTGACTATAAAATGAAGAGCCGTTTAGGGAATTCAGAAGTACTAATGGATTTGCAACAGTGGTGTAGCTGTCAGCTGTCAACACGATCAAAACATCGCCAGAAAATTAATGATCAGAAGAACAATTTTTACGATCACCAGCTAATTCATGGAATCATTATTCAGCCTTGTGATGGAATATATTTTACTAGAGTAGGCCTAGGTCTACTCAAACCATGGAACTGCATGTTTTATAGACCCAGTACAGCATGCTCTCATTAAGGTATTTTTGTAATATTATTGGGGTGGAAATTGAAAATTAAAATGCATAAGCTTACTGACTTCAAAATTCGGAAGACTTGGATTCATGTCAAAATTTTGAATTCGCGAAATTAAATCTCCGCGAAAATGTTGACAATCCCCAATTCGCGAAATAAAGTATCAGCGAAATTAAGTTGATTTACAGTATCATGCGTGACCACAAAGTCTCAAAAAGCACCCTAAACAAAGCTTTAATTGTGAGGATTTTGTGTTATCACTATCAGGTCTTTATCAGGTCTTTATAATGTATATGATATACATTTTTTCATAGTATGTTTGGGACTTGAAAAGCATTGGTGTGTTATCAAGAATTAATATATTTTTTGTTAACAAGTTTTCACTTTATGTAGTTCTATACATTTTCAAGTTTTTGTTGTACTTTGATCAGGGAGGTGGGCACTCAACCCAACACAAAAGTTGACAACCATGAGAGTTACCAAATCTTTGAAAGGCCCCCTTTGCAATGATTTTTCCTAAAAATTACTCCCCTTTTTTATGCAAAATCGATGACAAAATTTGGCCAAAAACAACCCCTTTTTTGTCGTTTTCAATGACTAAAATTTCAAACACCCATTTTCAATGATTAGAATTTCAAACACCCCTGATCAATTACACTAAATATTGACATAAAAGTTCTGGATTTTCTCAAGTACTCCTTTTATCCAAATTTCTCGGACAGTGCAAATTAAATACCCCTATTTTGCTGATTTCATGGTCAAATTTCACGGACAGTGCAAATTAAATACCCCCCTATTTTGCCAATTTCGCGGTCCTTGCTACTGGTCAAAAAATTACCCCTTTTCCACGCAATTTGGTAACTCTCATGGTTGTCAACTTTTGTGTCGAGTTGGGGGGCCAGGGCACTCAACCATAATAGTTTACACATGTGTGACCAACACATTTCAAAATACCCACTATTACAATTATGGCTTGGATTTCAAGCACAATTTGAACCAAATTTGACCTTTGAAATAAGTTTAAACCAAATGTATGGTCAGTCTGACCAAGTGAATGACCAATTGACCCACATCTTTAAAATCAATGTGTAAAAACTCCTAAAAGCAGAACATGCATGCCTTGTTCTTTCATCAAAAAGACACCCCTTTTCATGTGTGTATACCAGTATGGCTGAGTAGCCTCCCTGCATGTACATATATAACTTGGTTGAGGCAAAAATATTTTGTCCCATTAAGGTAACTGTAAAACATCAGGGATGATATTCTTATCTGCTGAAGATAGATGTACATTTGTAAATAAGCACAAGGTGGCATTAGACAAAATATTATGTACAGAAAATATAGCAAGCATGCCCAAAGCCAAGATTTATTTTTGGTGTGCAGGGAGCTAAAAAGTGTAAATTTTTGTGGATTCTCCTTCAAAAAGGCCTAATTTCAATGTTTTTCACAAAAAAGCAACCCTTTTGTTTAAAAGGTTTTAAACATTTTTTACACAAAAAAGTGGACCTTTTCCTGATTGATATGCACTCCCTGGCTATGGGTTTCAGTGGCATAGCATCATACATTGTAGGGGCATGGGACACATGCCCCCAATTGATTGCAAAATTTCGAAAATCCCCGAAACCTGGTTCCCCCAAATCATGGTCGGTGCCACGCTGCGCCACTGATGGGTTTGATAGCAAGCATAAAACTAGAGCGGTTCTCGGCTTTCGCGGTTCTCGGCATTCGCGGTTCTCGGTAGTGTGGGTTGGTCCGTATGTGACGTTTCTGTTCAGAACCTTGTGTGACCCTTCCCCCCCCCAGAAAAAAATCATCCGCCACCACTGATTATAACAATGACCTTGTAAATGCAACTGGTGAGACAGAGCCTCGAATGACGTTTGTGTTTTCAGTCTGATTTCAGTTCCCTAACAGGTACAAAGTTTACGCATTATCATTAGGCCTACCAAGTATTGTATGTCCTATAATCTCTTATGTATGACATGGATCTTTACCATGATTGTGCAAGCCAAAAAAATATCATTTCAATACCCCAAACATGCGTTAAAAAAAAGACCATGTTTTACACATGCAACCTCAAGTTTAGACATATAATTTAATTTTCCCTAAACCCTCATGCACGGGAAAAATCATGCCGCCACCATTGGTTATGACAAGGGCCTTTTAGGGTGCACACCAGTAAATAACCCCACTGACTTTCTGTACAGACAGGGGCCGGAAAACAACTCAGTTCTTCAAAACTTCCCTTTCTGCAAGCAGAAGGTCAGATGACGACATCCATTGTAAAGATTAATATAATTATGGATTTCAGGAGTTTTTTCAAGAAATATTGTAAAAAGTTCAACCTATAACCCATACAGCTAACGCCACCTCACAAACAGCTTGGTGTTTCTGAAATGTAACACATTTTGAAAGTCGTCATAAAAAGTCGGATCCTGCTAAATTTACACAGACAATCTAATTTACAGGCCTAAATGATGATTAAATATGAATCAGGGCCTAATAGTTGCCTTTTAAGCCTTTTCTAATGTATTACATTAAGTCATATTGCACATTTCCTCGTTTCAAATACTGTTTTTCCCTTCCAGGGTGTACATGTAGCTAGACTTCTCCGTACTCCACTTGCCAATTGTGCTTCTGGCTATTGCATTTAAGCTTAAAAAACTCTGATTATTATTTGTGCACAATTGATAGATTTTCACATCTAATCTTTTCAGTCACCGTCGCCCTCTGTTTGTTAGCTTCCCAAGTGGACTACTGACTTTGGATTGCGGATAACTTTTTAACACGGGATTCTATGGAGAGTTAGGCCAATTTCTGGCCTAACTAAAATTGGTCATGATGTAATGCATCTTTAAATGAATCTGGCTTGTGATTGGTCCCCAGATATCGTTATTGATTGAACAAATTCATCAGGATCGGTAGAGTAAACTAGTAAACCAGAGTTCGTAGTATCTGATCCAAGAAAATGCACTTACTGTGTACGTTTCAACAACCACTGTTGTCTTTGTCAACACTTGATGAGGAGTGACTGCAATCTACTGACAACCAACGCTAGAGGGATATGTAAAATCAGGCGGTTTTTGGCGATTTTAGCCATTAAGCCCCCCACCGCATAAATCTGAAAGCCCTCTGAGCCCCCCTCCTGGAGACGCTATTGCAAAATCAATGGAGAGAAACTATACTACCTTGTTTCTTAATAAAATGTAACGGGGTACATCAGGCAACTATGAGAGCCAAAAAGGCCTCAAATTGAGCAAAGAAAGACATTAATTTTCACGTGCATTTCAACCAAGGCGCTTCATTAGTGGTGTTACGCCCTTAATGTCATATTATCATGACCGTTTTATTTTGTTTTATGTTAAGGGCTGGGGTATGAGCGTTTGGACAGTATTTATTGTGGGACATTAGAGCACATCAGACATATCGAATTGCATTCTGAATACTAAGAATGTCCTGATATCAAATAATTTTGATTTTTTGAAATTCGCAATGTAATACACATTTTATGACAAATCATTAAAAATTGATATTTTTGATATATAACAGTCCTCGAAGTAAATTGATCGTCGGCTTTTCCTCCCAGCTACATACACTTTAAGAATATGTCATTAGATTTATAAAATTTACTTCGAGGACTGTTATATATCAAAAATTTGAAAAATATCAAATTTTAATAATTTGTCATAAAATTTGCATTATATCGTGAATTTCAAAAAATGAAAATTATTTGATATGAGAAAGACATTCTTCGTATTCAGAATGCAATTCGATATGTCTGATGTGCTCTCATTTCCCACAAAAATACTGTCGAAACGCTCAAAACGCTCATTCCAGATCCCTTAAGTATATGTCATATTACATGTTTCACATTTGTACGATTTTAAATAATTCTTTATCATGTTTATAGGACATGCTCTGTTATATTTTTATATCCTCTTTTCATTCTTGAAAAGATAGATCATGCTTTTATTTCACCCATTGGGTATTTCTTTATTAATTTGTGTTTATATGGCGATTTCAAGTGGGATAATAACTCCTGGATGACGTAAGCATAATGTTGATAGATTTAAATATCATTATAAATAGGCACTTAATAATAATGATATTGAAATAAATTGATAAATAGATTAATAGATAAATAAATAAAAGATATATAAGCCTAGATAAATAATAAATAAATGATAAACTAGGAGTAAATTGCAAACATTAAATATCTTAGAGCAAATGAGCATTTAATAAGTTTTTACAAATATTTTGCCCTTCTTGTACGTTTTATCATTATTTTATCTTTTACTAATTTTTTTTGGTACATGCTCGCTTATTTATTTTTTATGTGTTCCTCTTATCATTTGTGAAGTATTTCTTTATTTTTGTTTTAGTACAAGTGATCACTGAGTATGTTTAACTGTGGACATATCGGTAGATAAGGTGTTTTTTATTTCACCCTTGAGTATTATTTATAAGTGTATCAACATACATTTCACATGTCATGATTTTTCATTGTTTTATTTTAAAGCAATTCTTTATTGGGGTGCATGCTCTCATATATTAGGTGGGTTTTTTCATGTTCCTCTTGTCATTCTTGATAGATGGCTGTTTATTTATGTCGCGTGTTAAGTATTTTTTTAATTTTTGGTCGAAGTGTATAATTATCATCACATGCTGTACGCTGTTTATTTATTTCGCCCTCGTTTTCTTTACTTTTGTTTTTAGATCTTTAGTTCTTTATTTTTGTTTCTGTGAATATCATCCGAAAAGTAGGCCTTCTGCACATTATGATTTTTCCTTGCTTTATTTAACTCTTTACTGGGGTGCATGCTCTCTGCTGGGTTTTTCATGTTCCTCTTATCACTATTGACAAGATAGCACCTGCTGTACGCTGTTTATTTATTACGCCCTAAATTATTTCTTTACTTTTGTTTTTAGATTTTGAAGTTGATATCATGATATCACACGCTATGTTTTATACCAACCGCATTGTCTGGTTAAAGACAGTTCTTGTTTTAAATCCTGAATACAATGTCAACATTCAGTTCGTTCACCTCACAATGCGGTGCGATGTTATATAACTGTATATATTGCAGGGTTGCCAAACCCAGCGATGTAATAGGCCTCTAGGTCAATAGGATGAGTTTTGAAGATTTTCCTCGCGACAATTTCCTGTCCTATAGACACCAATTGATGGTTAAGAAAAATATTGCATGACTTCTCAACATTGGCTTACGCGACTTCTGGTAGTTTTTTATCTCATAGAAACCAACGGTTGATAAAAAAAATATTGGGCGACTTTTCAATGATTTGACACGCGGTTTGCCCTCATTTGTTTGGCAACCGTGGTCTGTGTTAAGTGAATATATTTCGGTAAGAAAATAATTATCATAGACCATGTAGACAGAACGGACAATAGTCATAGGCGCTCTCCTCCATTTTGAGAAATATACTTTTACACACACACTACATTTATAATTAAAATGATCAGCCTTAAAGTTTTACCTTTTAGTGGGTTAAGCCAAACCTAAGTGGATGAAATATAAATCAACACTTCTGGCACTGATTGGTTTCCGTAGTTGTTATATGGAATACGAGCTGTCTGTAGCTACAAAATTGTATGCAAATCGGCTTTTGCCGGGCCTCTCTTTTTCGGCGTTTTTCTCATTAAATTAGGATCCCGTTCAAATAAAAAATAAACTGGTGTTTAGATGTAATCACAGTTAACACACCAGGAAATTATAGAATATACAACAACCTAGTTACACCTGTAGACTGCGAACAAACATGCACCTGGCCAGACCAGACCTGGCCGTAAAACAAAGTGTTCTCCCTACGGATACCCTTAAGGGTCACACAACAGTGTTGTAGTCGAGTCCTCATCATCCGAGTCCGAGTCCGAGTCCGAGTCCTTGGTGTCCGAGTCCAAGTCCGAGTCCGAGTCCCTGCCAATTTCTGATGTCCGAGTCCGAGTCCGAGTCCGAGTCCTCTATGTTCGAGTCCGAGTCCGAGTCCGAGTCCGAGTCCTTCCGTATCAAAGCCATGCCCAGCTGTTTTCACCAATACTTTATCAACATAGGTCTATACTTAACCAGAATTTTAGTTCTATATTATATTCTTGTAAGTACATAATTTGCTAGTCATACCTAGCATGCCAGGTATTGTTTTGGGGCTGTGCAATAATTATGGAGCCCGGGAGGGTGAAATTACAAAAATGCTCATCCCTCTTGGCCTGCCAAAAATCGCTTGCCCCCCCCTCGGCCTGCCAAAATCTTTGCACCCCCTTTGCACATGCCATTTTGGGGGATCTCAATTTACAAACCTTAAATCAGGCATGAGAATTTTCCTGCTTTTGCAGGATTTCCTGCTTTTCTGAGGTCCAAATTACCGTTTTTGGCCTTTTTACGTGCTTCTTCAGGCTTTTTCAAACTTTTCAGGTTTTTTCATGGATGATTATAATATACGTTGCGAGCGCAGCGAGCAGGGAAATTTGCATATATGTAAGCGTTTCCGTACTGTTTTCTGAAACCTTTTTAGAGCGTTTTATTTGAAAGGTGCTCCATATGTGCCAAAAGTTGCTTGTTCCCCCCTCTCGGTTTGCCTAAAATTGCTTCCACCCTCCATTTCAATCGGCCAAAAAATTCTTATACCCTCAATTTTACCTTCCCAATGCTCATAATTTTTGCTCAGCCCCTTAGGTATAGCATACCGTGGAAACAGAGTATAATCACAGACTCATAGGCTTGTGATGCAATATAACATTCAAAATATGACGTCACCACCAAACTTCAGGTGCCAAACGAAGGGGCGTTGGATCTGGCCTATGCAGTATTATTCCGGGGTGGGGGTCACTCACATGTAAGGTGGTACAGGTATGTGCGGCGGTCAAGGGTCCCTTTTTCAGGTTCTCCGGCAGTTCGTTAAGACCCGCATTTGCATCATAGGCCTAATACAGTTCATTGAGCCTAACACTCTGAAAATTGTATATAGCTCTTTAGATCTAATTTGGAAACATTTTGAATTTGTTAGCTCAAAGCCTATAATTTGGCCCAATTTTAGTTCACAGATCTCCACAAAAATGTTGAAATTTCAGTTCATCAAGCCACTGTGATCAAGCCCCTATTTTGCCCCCAAATCAGTTCTAAGTTCCCAAAGTTCGGTGCCGCACACCCAAAATTTAACTTGAGTCCTCCAGGGTTTTATTATTCATGTACATTCTAGACTTGCGTCTAACAAAGCAGTCATGTCAAAACAAACAATTATGATTAAAATCCATTTAACCAATTAAAGATATAACTGAAAACAATCTTGCTTTTTGGTTATACTTTTATTTACAAACTGAATTTATTTGCATGCAAAATTAATCATGTGATGTGATCATTGATCAAGCAGAAGAAGAAGTTTACAATGATCGAAAATAAAAGACCTAAAAAGACCCTATTTTGCGGACTCGAGGAGGACTCGGCCGAGTCCCCGAGTCCTTGGGGTCCGAGTCCGAGTCCGAGTCGGAGTCCTTAGCTTCCGAGTCCAAGTCCGAGTCCGAGTCCTTGAAAAAAGGACTCGAGTCCGGACTCGAGTCCGAGTCCGAGTCCCGAGTCCTCCAACACTGTCACACAATAAGCAATATGTAAAGAAGATAGCTAGCTGTACATTGTAGGTAGTTGCTGTTTGTTTATGGATGACCCACAATCCCAGTCATAATTGTTCAAACACTTGGGTACTTCAAATATGCCCCCCATTCCAACGATCAATGTTGGTAGTTATTTTTTTGGTCATGCACCCCTAGAGACATCCAACATTGATTGGTGGGGCAGGGGGAGGTTTGTAGTAGTAGGGAAGGGTTCAGACTTTACACCAAAGAAAGCAAAATTTTAGTATGACAAGTATAACAGAAATACGGTTTCAAACAGTTCTACTTTGACACAAGTGTTCGAATTATTTATGACCGGGATTGCAGTTTATAATTACAGGTCACCAATGCTTACACAAATGGAACTATTTAAGTTTATTTGGCCTGAACACAAATCTTCATCGATCACGTATGTCTGTGTAAGATATTGTACATTTGTAAATAGAACAGAGGTGACATTAGACAAAATTATTGTGTACTGAAAATGTCTGATAATCCTTTTTATATACGTATAGCAAGCAGGCCCATAGCCAGGATTTATTTTGGATTGTGCAGGGAGCTAAAAAGTTTTTCAAATTAATGTTTTCCCCCCTAAAAAGTGGATTTTTGTATTAATTTTCATCAAAATAAGAGCTAATTTTGATGTTTTTGTGTGTGATTTTTGTCTTCAAAAACATAAGCACATTTTTTACATGTTGACAGCCTTGACATAAGGGATTGGGTGCATTGTACCCCTGCATCCCCTGGCTATGGGTTTGATAGCAAGTATGAAATAAGCAATATTATGTAAAATGACAATATGACCGCCACAATATGTGTGCACTTTTGCACAATGGAATTCACCATTAAGGGATGGGGTATTAACGTTTGGACAGTATTTATTGTGGGACATTAGAGCACATCAGACATATCGAATTGCATTCTGAATATGAAGAATGTCCTTCTGATATCAAATAATTTTGATTTTTTGAAATTCGCAATGTAATACACATTTTATGGCAAATTATTAGAAATTGATATTTTTGATATTTAACAGTACTCGAAGTAAACTATATAAATCAGATGATTTATACTTAAAGTGTATGTATGTGGGATGAAAAGCCGACGATCAATTGAACATTTTGACCTTTCGTATTGAAGATATGGATTTTTTCCCAAAACACCACAAAAAATTAGGTCTTTTTGGGAAAAAAATCCATATCTTCAATATGAACGGTCAAAATTTTCAATTGATCGTCGGCTTTTCCTCCCAGCTACATACACTTTAAGAATATATCATTAGATTTATAAAATTTACTTCCAACTGTTGTTATATATCAAAAATGTGAAAAATATCAAATTTGAATATTTGTCATAAAATTTGTATTATATCGTGAATTTCAAAAAATGAAAATTATTTGATACCAGAAAGACATTCTTTGTGTTCAGAATGCAATTCAATATGTCTGATGTGCTCTTATGTCCCACAAAAAATACTGTCGAAATGCTCAAAACGCTCATTCCAGATCCCTTAATAGACAAAAAATTTCATTTTGGGTGTTGTAATGTAAAACAGATCAAGTTCACAAAATCAGCACCCCCCACACACACTCTCATAGTCCTCTGAAAGTGACATCTTCTAAAGATGGCTATGAAGAGTATGGATACATGTGTGCTATCTACTGAAGATAGCAAAATTTAAAACATGGTTGCTATCTACTGAAGATAGCCGTTAAAGATTATTGGTGATATGATATCTACTGAAGATGGCAGTATCAATACAATATGACTGGTTTGTTTGATAGGTTAGAGTTCATGTGTCAAGCTGATAACTTTCATTGTTTACCTGCTGGTACATTTCTGATAAACAAATCTTGATATATCATATTAATTTATGTAGTGGTGAATTTTAAAACCGAGTCTGAGAGCAATTTAGACTTGTACGCTACTGACCAGGAGTACAGCTGACCATGAAGCAAGTAGATGCCTCAGGTCAGGAGAAAGTATTCTTTGTGAGCAAATTATACAGTAGTGCAGAAGTCTAAATTGCTCTCATTTGTAAATATGTTTGAAACTGATAGTAATATTTTGTTTAATTATGTTTGAAATTTGTATTTTGTTTAAATTTTTTGAAAGTAATGTTTTGGTTAAACATGTTTGAAAGTACTGGTTATAAAACTTGCATGCTTCATGCCAGGATGTTACCGCTGTCACTTTTGAGGGCCACAAACCATTTTGGTGAGACAGGTACCCTGTTCAATCATATCTTATAATCCTGAATTGACGTACAATTTATTTGCTTCATGGCCTTCTTACCACTTGTATTTTACAAAATGAAACATATCAAATTAATGGTTCAATGTCAGACAAGGTATTTGCATGTCAAATATGCATGAAGCGGTTGAAGACCCCACTCCCCCCCCCCACCTCACCCAAAAATAGGTTTGTCTCCCAAGCTTGCTAGCATATAAAAGCCATTCTAAAGCATAGCCCTATGCGCCGGGCTTTTGTAACCTTATAAGGTGTGTTTTTTTTGTACTATTGATGCATGTTTAACTAGAAACATTAACCAAATGAAAACACTGTTGGTGCTATTCATCTTAAATCTTGTACAAAGGTTAAACTGTATACTGCCATTAAAAGATCAAAAAATTAAAAAACAAAAACCAAGGTAGTTTTTTTTTAACTTAAGGAATAACTCCCAGGAATAACATGTACATATGTCGGGTTTGTAAAAAGACGAACCAATTGTATATGATTGTACATTATGCATTACATTTATATTGTAAAGTATATATTACCTAGGGAGCCAGGCCATTTGAATTATAAAAGGTTGGCCTTTAAAGGTGTTTTCTGTGGGTCAAAGGTAATAACTTCTGGATGGTCAACTAAATCAATCCTCTACAGGGGGTCCCAGCATGGGGTCACAAGGTTACATGGGGTCAAATATCAAAATTGCCCCACATAAGTATTCCTCTGGTCATAAGGATTCAGAAAAAGTATAGTTTGACCAACCTGGGACGTACAGTTCTTGAGTTATAAGCAAAAAGGTCAAGGGTCAAATTTTGACCTCAATCAACGTCATGAAAATGCTCCAATTTTAACCAAAAATGTTTCAAATTATTCCTCTTGCAAAACTTTAAATTCAAAGAAGGTCAACAGAGCTCATCAGGGGATTGACCTCTCACCTCATTACCTAGGTAACGAAACATTTAAGATGGCAAACTGAATTTTGAAATATTTTAAAAAGAGGAACAATTTGAGACATCTTTGGCCTAAATCAGAGAATTTTATAACACTAACCTCTGTGGAGGTCAAATTATTTGAACTCAAGAACCTTACATCACAGGTAGATAAAACTATACTACGATGGGGTTTGAAACAAGATTCTAGCAATTTTAAAATTTGACCCCATGTAACCTTTGACCCCATGCTGTGGCCACAGCCAACTTTTTATAACTCAACATGTCACTTTCTACCAAAATATGGGATTTGGCTCCCCAAGTATATAATAGCTACTAAATGTTCACACAAATTTTTGCTTATAGAATAAACATTTCTAGCAGCAAAGTATGAATAATTTTAAATTATATGTTTTGTTAGAAAAAATGACAAATAATCACATTAAACAAAAGCCAGAGTTATTTTTCATAAAAGGATGTTAACATGGGTAGAAATTATGTTTGTTTTCAGATTGGACATGCACAATTATATTTACCTGTTTGTAATTGAATACCAGAGTGGAAGAAGGGCCCAACTCCATCAAAACTGTTTCTGAGATATTAAGAAAAAACTTAATATTTGGAAAAGTTTTATAGGCAGAATGTTTTCACCTTCAGGGGACCTTTAATACATGAACATACAATATTACATACATTCGAAATTATATATGATGTTTCCATGGCAACGGTACAGGTCTTAAAATTATCTGGAGTTGGGCCCTTCTTCCACTAATATACTGTAAGTGCCAGTTCCGTAAGCAGATGTGTTATAAATAGCTACAGAAATTAGTTAGTTATTCATTAATTGCACAAGTAGAAGCATGTCAAGAAAGTTTATTGTAGTGAAAAGCAGATTTCATGGATGAAAAAAATTCCTCTTTAACCCAATATTTGTGGAAGATGGGCCCAACTCCATGGAGATTTGCCTTTCTTCCATAAAAACTGTGATTAAGTGTACTTGGAAGACTTATTTGGAGAGTGGATTTTGGCTCATCTTTCACACACAAGGAAGAACAATCTGCTGGCAATAAAATGCTGGGTCTAACTCAGTTTTGTAAAAAATTAGAGTTGGGCCCTTCTTCCACTCAGGTATTCAATTAGACTCTGACATGAGAAAACTACTTTGTGAAAGCCTATTACATGTACATATGTATGATATACAGGTTAAAATGTGTCCAACATAGTATCAGAGATTATAACTGATTATGTTGATAATGTTGATGTTCATATTTTGGTACATAATATCGCTAATAAATCAACACTTGCTCAAAAATTGTAAGAAGGAGTCTCTATTTTTTTTTTTTTTTTTTGAGTTTTGAATGTATTTAAAGGGTATTTTGTGATCCACAGCCTCATCCCCACTTTGGTAAAAAAAAGTTGAGATTTTAAACCACTGGAAACCTCTGGCTACATAATGTTTATGTACCAAAAAATTCTTGCACAAATATTGTCAAATTTGAATTACGTTATGGTATACCAGAACAAAATTAAAACACAGTGGCCCATGGAGCAGTGTAAATCATGCGTAACTCCCGAACGCAAAATCGGAATCAACTAAAATTGGGAAAAGGTTTTTTAATGGATATCTGTAGAAAATGTCATAAACAGAATGCTAGAATCACAAAATACTCCTTTGGGCAGGAACTAAACAGTGTTTCCCAAAGATATCATTGATTTGACATGTGATAAATCCAATACGATACCGAATGGTGACTTACCACATGTATATTATGTATGTTATAATTTCTGCTCAATATTGGAGTTTATTTGGTATTTGAGCTGCGGAAGATGCTTGAGACCAACACTACTTTGATGTGGCGGCCAACTTTAAGGAATTATACTTATTTATTACCAAATATTTAAAAGTCTTTGCTGAGAAATTGAGAGATAATATATTTCATTTACCATAAAAAAGAATGCCTTTTTACAAGCCTGATAGCAGAAAATCATGATGAAATCATGCAATTTAGCTAATTAGGGCCTATGGTATTTAGTATGATGTCCCGCTTACCCCATCCACTTTGGGTAGGTGGGACAAAAAATAACAAAATTACTCCGAAGTTAAATTGCATAATTATAATGCCGCCAACAAGCTCAAAAATTAAATTAATACTGAAAACGCCTATTGAATGGCTTGATTATTGATTTTGTGGCTGAAAATCGCAAATCGTGGTGGTTTTTTTTGTCACCAAAAACCAAGAAAAAAATCTGCCTCATGTAGGCCTATTCAGATGAAATTAATAAACATATAATGATATAGTAGGGCCTATAGTATAGTATAGTAGGCCTACCTGTTTTGGTAATAATGCCCAAATGATCCAATAAAAATATGTATTGCTGTAAAATATGTTCTTTTGACATGTTTGATGTAATAATATCATAAATATATGTGTCAAATTTACCACTACCCCTTAGGTGTCCCATAGGCCTATACCCCATAGTGTTGGGGTAAGTGGGACAATTGAGTCATAACATAATTGGTCCGCCATTCTGTGCTGAATTGGAGTATCGCCCCCAAACTAACACCAGACATCGTCCTAGTATTATAAAAACACTGAAGTCCAATCTTTATTTACTTACATGAGTTTTGTATCCAATAATATCCTTATGAGTGTCCCACAACCCCATCTTGCCCTATAAGCTTGGCAAATTGGTATCACAAAAATTTGGCATGTGCAAGGGAGGGGGAGGCCAAAGATTTTTGGCAGGCCGAGAGGGGGGAGCAAGTAATTTTGGCGCCTGCCGAGAGTGGGGGCGATATGGCCCGGGGCTCATCATAATTATTACAGAGCCCCTAAAGTAATTTTAAGTGGTCAGTAAGTCAGTACTATTGGCCCAGTAGGCTAGCCCTACCAATAGGGGGATCACCCATCGGAAAGGGTTAGGCGTTCATAAAAATGGCTGGCCGAGTATGCCTTGTATCAAGGACGACCAGTTTAAACAGAGGAAGTAAGGCGCAAGGACGCGCCTTACGGGGAGGGGGAGAATGTCACGGAGGTATAAGTGCGTTAGTGTTATAGACCTGATGGGGAAGTCCTTTTGGTCTATACGCTAGCGAGCTCGCCTCTTAAACCCAGGGTTGTGGGTTCGAGTCCCGGCAGGACTGGAAGTGGCTCTAGGAGGTGCAGGATATTTCCGTGAGGGGTTTGTGACATATGGATCCATTTTATTGATTATATTTCTAGTTGATGTACATTGTAGGCCTATGATGTGAAATTGTAAGCTGAATCAATGGGACGTTTATTTAGTGGTATGCGCCCAAAAACCTTTCCAGATGATGCAGTGAGCCCGGTATGACCTCTAAATGGGTGACAAGCTGTTAATAATAGCCAAGCAGCGGAATTCGGGAAATTGGATTGGAAAAACTTCAGAAGCACAACTGCAACTGTGGAGCACATTAGTCGGGATTTTCTCGGATATTGGTCAAATGGAGCAATACAATATGTCCTCAATATAGTCACTTATATTGAAGGCAACTGGTGAAGTTACAGGTAATAATATTATGTGCTAGGTAGTCATGGTACGGTAGTAGGTAACATAGTTCCAGTAACTGTCATGACTGTAACTTCAACTTACTTGGCATACCAGTTACAGTCAGTGCACTCTATTGACATCTGTTCCACAAATAAGAAACATCACAATATGTGGGCTCATTTTGGGCTCTAAGGATGTAGCTGAGCTGATCAATTCAAGGACAGTTTGGGCATGCACTGATGATTTTAATCCCATTGTACCAGGGTTTGGGCGTGCATGGATGATTTTAATCCGACTGTACTAGTCTATACTCGCAAAGTTGAGGTAATTGATCTACATTGTCATTGATCTCATCTTTTGGGTGTGTTCAAAATTCCATGAGTTGGCAAAACCTGCAATCTTCATGGGAGTAATTTACTTTGTGCAAAAGTGGTCAAAATATTGCTCTACAAAAGGTCTTAATTTTCATGATTTGGATTTATCATATTGAGCAGCATTCTACTTGTGATGTTTATACACTGTGTAGAGAGGGTCTACAGCATCTATGAGGTAAAACTGACCAATACAAGGTATATTTCTTGAACGTGCAGTGCATCCCTTAGTGCCGTACTATTACGCTGACTTTCGTATTCGGCGAGGACAATTTTGACCTCCTCGTTTGTTTACAAACAGAGAGGTAGACAAAAGGCCTGTCAAAACTGTTCCGCTTGTCCAAATACTCAAGTATCAAAAGGATGATCCACAATAGAGTGATTCACGCAACATGAATAGGGGATTAAAAAACTGTAAAGTAGGACCATGTGCTTCTTTTGTCCAATTTGCCATCAAGATTTCGAATAGAAACGGTTCAGACCCAGAACACAATCATGTCAGAAATAACTATTTTGTTCTGGGTCTGATTATTCGGACTATGCATTCCCTATGCGGGTATGCGCCGCTGCAAGACTAATTCAGGTCCATAGATGTCATTATGTTTATGAAAAAGACTGAAGTCTTGCTGGCAGGATAGGACTACTAGGTAGTAGGTAACAATTCTATTATGCCCAAAATCATGTTCCTCTGACTCCATTTACTTTAAGAAATTCCAGTAACTGTAACTCAGGTCTGCAGATATGTTTATAATAAAGACTGTTCATACATACACGCTATATAACAGCGCGCGTGATTGGTCGAGAGCCGGGCATAAACAGCGTTTATGCCCGGTGTCCCGGATGTGATATCGCCGGGTAGGGAAAATCATGTTTTTTAATAATGTTACTCGTAATTTTTGTTATTATTTTGATGAAATAAGAATCACAAAATGTCCTCGGGCCGCAAGCGGCCCTCGGGCATAAATTAGGGTTTCATTCATATATTTTCATGACTGAACGGTTGTTTATGCCCATGGGGCTGCTTGTGGCCCGAGGGCATTCCAACCGTTTAGTCATGAAAATATATGAATGAACCCTGTTCATACATACCAGAACATTTTGTGATTCTTATTTCATCAAAATATTAACAAAAATAACAAGAAACATCATTAAAAACCATGAATTTCGCTTCGTTCTCCTACCACTGCAATCGCACATCCGGGCCACGGGCATAAACGCTGTTTATGCCCGGCTCTCACCAATCACGCTACCGTTATATAGCGTATGTATGAACAACCGCTTAGTCATGAAAATATATGAATGAACCCCTAAATCAAGTCTTGCTGGCTTGGAGCGTCAAATTTCAGGATAGTAATGAGAAAAATAGTATCTATTATGTGATACCAAACCTCATCAACAATGAAAAAAATCGGGGGGATGATGCTGTCGATCGGGTTACGGACTTTTAAATGCAATGGGAAGGGTGTGGAAGATTTTTGGAATTCCAAACCAAATTTCCCAAAGAAGCTCAAAGAGGGGTGAAATTGTTAAAAAGTTGTTGGATTTTTACATTTTCTAGTTTTCTGCTGGAGTTTTCTGCTGCAATAATTATGAACCGTGGGTGAAGGGTAAAATGGGGGGGGGGCAAAGATATTTTGGCAGGCCGAGAGGGGAGGAAGCAATTTCTGGCACACATTTATATTGCACCTTTAAAGTAAAGTAACATGCTCTTTAGAAAAGGCTTGGAAAACACTGTACAAAAATCTTCAATGCAATAAGCCATGTAAAGTTTGCAATTGGCCCCATTGGGATCCCCAAAATTTGATGTGTGCAAAGGGGGAAGGGCAAAGATTTTTTTGCCAGCCGAGGGAGGGGGGCAATTTTGGCATTCCATTTAAAAAAAATTTTTTTACTAACTGAGGGTGGGGGCGCTTCATAATTATTGCAGCGCAGCCCCTTATTATTAAAAAGGCTAAACAAATTTCACCTATATTGACCATATCATGCAAGTGAATATATTTAGCAACGTCATCTGCCACAGATATGGTTGCAAATTTCAAAGAAAATTACTAAATCAATGAACAATCCCGATTCCTTTATCTTGGTGAACCTAACATTTAGTTTTCCTCTTCAGATTCATCAAGATGTCCTCACAGAAAAGAAAGTTGCATTCGGATGATGCTGAGGCTTCACCATCCAACAAGAAGACAAAACATGTTTCACCATCCAAGAAGAAGACAAAACATGCTTCACCATCCAACAAGAAGACAAAACATGCTTCACCATCCAAGAAGAAGGTGAAACATGCTTCACCATCCAAAAAGAAGACGCAAGATGCCAAGATCTTTCCAAAGGCCCATAAAAGACAGAGAAGTTTGTTTGAAACTCGAATAATTATTAGCAGTGGTGAGTATGATTTTAAAGAAACTTGTGTAAGAGTCTATGTGGTTGAACAATCACACCAGTAAGCTTAGTATTTGTACAAGAGACTAAAGCTTGAAAAGGCGATACTGCAATCCATGTATAAAATAGACGTGGCATGGCTGCGGCATGGTCAATCACTTAAACATTTATTTGAGATAATTATGTAATTACAGTCTGGCCTCTTATCCTGACCTCTTTTATACACATGTATGGATCTCTCTGTTATCCGTACATGTGATCATCATAGGAAAACATGTTTTTAAAGCCTTGAGACAGTGATTTCATGCCCTGAAGCATTTAGAAGGACATTAATGCTCTGTGTTCTAGCCATGGGCTTCAACATAAAATATCAAGAGCTGTCTCAAGAACCGCTGAACCAATACTTGGCTTGTTTGTACTCATTTCAAAGCAATTTTCATGCTGATTTCAAATATGGTCATAAAAATTTTAAAATTCTGAAATAGTTGAATTATTTATATTTTTTGAAAACTTGTCATCTGCAGTCGACATCCGCGTGGAGAGAGTTAATTATATGGCTTAAAAAGCAATCAAATACCATCCCATTTTCAGATCCCATTTTGAGTAACATTTTGCTATCTCAATGTTAACATTTCGGACATTCAATGCAAAATTAAATCTAATTCACTTTAATTTGTCACTTATCCGGACAATGCTTGGTCCCATCATGGCTGGGTAAGTGATAGAGGTCGGACTGTACTGACAAAATATTTAACATATTCACACAACTTTGTTCCTATCGATCCTATTTAATGTGAAATTAAAAGAAACTAAAATCAGGAAGTATTTTGTTGGAAAAGGTTGCTATTAAATGAAGTAATTTTCCATCATATCCGTGTGTGGTCGACTTGCGCATGCTTATTAACAGGGTTGTTTGATTTAAATCACGTCGATTTAAATCAGTGATTTAAATCACTTGATTTTTTTTAAAATCACTGATTTAAATCAAGTTTTTTCATTTTTACCATTTATGATAAATATAACATAATTTCTTTCTTAAATTGACTGTTTTACATCATTCCTGATGTTTCTACAACCTATGGATACAATTAAAATACCTTTATGATCTCACTTTATCTTCATCTCCAAGGTGCCTCATGATTTTTGCCCAATTTTTTCTTTAAAATTTTCACATGTAAAAACATGTTTTGAATTTTTGTAGAAACCTGATAGTATTGTGCATATGTCTAGCATTCCACTGGTCTCTTTTGAATTAATTATGGGGTATAGCAGTTCTTGGAATTAAAAAATCAAAAAATTGATTAAAAAAAAAAATCCGATTTAAATAAAAAAAATTAACAACCCTGCGCACGCAACATTGCAACAACCTTGGGTCATATATGCTTGTTTTTTTACTCCGAAACTCTCAAAGACACTAAATTCACCAGGTCCAACAGAACGGCTTCCACTACAGAACAACATAAATTGGCAATTACAGATCATATCACTCATATCGAGGGTTTACAATCAGAAGGCCTAAACTCACAAATGATTCCTTTGTGAGTTAAGGCCTGCTGATTGTCAACCCTCGATATGCATTTTGATATCCATATACAATGTGCTGTACGACTGTTAAAAAAAATTAATTACAAAACAAGAGCTTTGAGTTATATTTTTCGGCTTTTTATCATGTTTATTGTATAAAAAAAAAAAGACAAAATAAAAAAATTGACATAAACTAATGCATGAGACAAAGGATTTTTTTATTTGGGCCATTCCAGAATATAAGTGCACATCCCTCCTCTATAGACTAGTATATTTCAATAAAAGAAATATCTGGATTTCCAGGGTTGATTCCTGAAAATGACTGGTATTCCAGTTGCCAATGTTACTGGAAAAAGCTTGGAAATAGAATAAAATGTATTTTAAATTGACTCAACAGACAAGAAACAAAAAAAGTCAGGAGACCTGGACACAAGTGGAGAAATTTATTTATTAAGTACACAAGGAGCAGCACTTAAGAAACAAATACCCCCCCCCCCCTTCAACTACACAAAAAAAAAAAAGAAATAAACATTTTGTTAATTGGACTTTTCTTTCTCATTTGACACCCTGTTCGTGAATATTGAGCAGGAATTGACCAAGATATGCGCCTCCAAACTCTCAAACCCCAAAATGAAAAGTTGCAATTTTAACGATTCAATTGTGGCTGTTACACTGTGTGCTTTATTGATTGGCCCGTGTGCTTGTGTGCAATACAACAATGCGTTCCCATTGAAAAATCGTTGAAACTGCAACTTTTGATTTTGGGGTTTGAGGCTTTGGAGGCGCATATCTTGGTCAATTCTTGTTCGTTTATCACGAACAGGGTGTCAAATGAGAAAGCAAAGTCCAATTAACAAAATGTATATTTCAGAATAATCCAAAATTATCAAGTTATTGAACAGCAAGGATGAATATAACTGACGAGGTTCTTTTTGTGCCTGGTGTATAACATCTACTCTACACTATCAGCCACTATTAATCTCCACTTAAAAATACAAAGGGCCCGTGGTTAGGGCGAGATCAGAAAAATTGCTATGAGCGATGCGCTCGACTCACTGGCAAACATACAATTTGATACAAATGAGACAGATTGGAATATCTCCCCGGCCCCAGTAAAAACATAATAGGCAAAATAATACAAATCCCAATTACGTCGGCTGAACAAAACATAATGGCTTACACGAATCATATCAGCTGAGCCGAAACACTTAAACATCAGGGGTCTGTGAAGATCCACTTCAAAAACATCTTCAATAAATTGCATTCATTGAGGACACACTTTAAATTGACTCAACAGACAAGAAACAAAGAAAGTCAGGAGACCAAGTACCTGGACACAAGTGGAGAAATTTATTTATTAAGTACACAAGGAGTTGATACTTTTGAAGGTCTGAATTTCCAGCAATGATAACTGGTCAAAAAGTTTAGAAATCAGAACTCAGGGGGTGCATCTATTTTTTGGAATAGCCCATTTTGTCAATTTTATAAATGTCACATTTTGTGGACCAAAATGACATGTACTGTAAAGGTGGAAATTTTCGCACGATTAATTTTCTGCGCCTTGCATATTTTGCACTGTTTTTCTTGACTGACTGACTGATTGACTGAGTTGCTAACTGACAAGAGTGTTTTTCTGTGTTTTAACAGAAAAAGCCAGTACTTTGTAACTAAGCATGTTGCTTCAGAAATCCTAACATCCCTGAGTACATATACAATTGTAAGCCTTTACAATGTTGTTGTTTATGTTTACACACTGCCATTGTTGCACACTGGGGTTGTTCTGAGAAATGATGCATTGTGGGGTAGAATCCATAAGTCTTGTTCACAATCCTTGCAAAGGAATGCTGAGGGATCCATTGAGGGAATCCGTTCCGTTGAGCAAATCCTTGGAGGGAATCCTTTGAGGGAATCCGTTGAGGGAATCCGTTGAGGGAATCCGTTGAGGGAATCCGTTGAGGGAATCCGTTGAGGGAATCCGTTGAGGAATCATTTGAGGGAATCTGTTGAGGGAATCCGTTAAGGAATCATTTGCTCAGGGAATCCGTTGAGGAATCATTTGAGGAAATCCTTTGAGGGAATCTGTTGAGGAATCCATTGAGGAATCTGTTGAGGAAATCCTTTGAGGGAATCCGTTGAGGTAATCCATTGAGGGAATCCGTTGAGGAATCTGTTGAGGAATCTGTTGAGTGAATCCTTTGATGGAATCCTTTGAGGAAATCCGTTGAGGGAATCCTTTGAGGGAATCTGTTGAGGGAATCCTTTGAGGGAATCCGTTGAGGGAATCCGTTGAGGGAATCCGTTGAGGGAATCCGTTGAGGGAATCAGTTGAGGAATCTGTTGAGGTATCCGTTGAGGAATCCGTTGAGGAATCCGTTGAGGAATCCGTTGAGGAATCCGTTGAGGAATCCGTTGAGGAATCCATTGAGGAATCCATTGAGGAAATCCTTTGTGGGAATCCGTTGAGGGAATCCGTTGAGGGTATCCGTGGAGGAATCCGTTGAGGAATCCGTTGAGGAATCCGTTGAGGAATCCGTTGAGGAATCCGTTGAGGAATCCTTTGAGAAATCCTTTGAGAAATCCTTTGAGAAATCCTTTGAGGAATCCTTTGAGGAATCCTTTGAGGAATCCGTTGAGGGCATCCGTTGAGGAATCCGTTGAGGTATCCGTTGAGGGAATCCGTTGAGGAATCCTTTGAGGAATCCGTTGAGGAATCCGTTGAGGAATCCTTTGAGGAATCCGTTGAGGAATCCGTTGAGGAATCCGTTGAGGAATCCTTTGGCGGAATCCGTTGAGGAATCCGTTGAGGAATCCGTTGAGGAATCCTTTGAGGAATCCGTTGAGGGTATCCGTTGAGGAATCCATTGAGGTATCCGTTGAGGGAATCCATTGAGGAATCCTTAGAGGAATCTGAACATCAAATTTTGATTCACACAAATATCATTTTTATGCAAGAATCAATTGTCTAAATGGTGCCAAACTTGTTAACCCTGTTATGTAGGCTCCATTGTGTTGCACATTCTTACATTTTACACATCGTTTTATTCAAGTATGATAGTGTCATTTACAGATTGTACCACAACCATTTGAGGGAATCCGTTGAGGAATCCGTTGAGGAATCCGTTGAGGAATCCTTTGAGGAATCCGTTGAGGAATCCGTTGAGGAATCCGTTGAGGAATCATTTGAGGGGATCCGTTGAGGGGATCCGTTAAGGAATCATTTGCTCAGGGAATCCGTTGAGGGAATCATTTGAGGAAATCCTTTGAGGGAATCTGTTGAGGGAATCCATTGAGGAATCTGTTGAGGAAATCCTTTGAGGGAATCCGTTGAGGTAATCCATTGAGGAATCCGTTGAGGAATCTGTTGAGAATCTGTTGAGTGAATCCTTTGATGGAATCCTTTGAGGAAATCCGTTGAGGGAATCCTTTGAGGGAATCCTTTGAGGGAATCCGTTGAGGGAATCCGTTGAGGGAATCCGTTGAGGGAATCCATTGAGGGAATCCGTTGAGGAATCTGTTGAGGTATCCGTTGAGGAATCCGTTGAGGAATCCGTTGAGGAATCCGTTGAGGAATCCGTTGAGGAATCCGTTGAGGGCATCCATTGAGGAATCCATTGAGGAAATCCTTTGTGGGAATCCGTTGAGGAATCCGTTGAGGAATCCGTTGAGGGTATCCGTGGAGGAATCCGTTGAGGAATCCGTTGAGGAATCCGTTGAGGAATCCGTTGAGGAATCCATTGAGGAATCCTTTGAGGAATCCTTTGAGAAATCCTTTGAGGGAATCCGTTGAGGGAATCCGTTGAGGGCATCCATTGAGGGAATCCGTTGAGGAATCCTTTGAGGAATCCTTTGAGGAATCCTTTGAGGAATCCGTTGAGGAATCCTTTGAGGAATCCTTTGAGGAATCCGTTGAGGAATCCGTTGAGGAATCCTTTGAGGAATCCGTTGGACGGAATCCGTTGAGGAATCCGTTGAGGAATCCGTTGAGGAATCCTTTGAGGAATCCTTTGAGGAATCCTTTGAGGAATCCGTTGAGGAATCCTTTGAGGAATCCGTTGAGGAAATCCGTTGAGGGCATCCGTTGAGGAATCCGTTGAGGAATCCGTTGAGGAATCCGTTGAGGAATCCGTTGAGGGCATCCGTTGAGGAATCCGTTGAGGAATCCGTTGAGGAATCCTTTGAGGAATCCTTTGAGGAAATCCTTTGAGGAATCCGTTGAGGTATCCGTTGAGGAATCCATTGAGGGTATCCGTTGAGGGAATCCATTGAGGGAATCCTTAGAGGGAATCTGTTGAATCCGTTGCGGGAATCCATTGAGGGAATCATTTGAAGGAATCTGTTGAGGGAATCCGTTAAGGAATCATTTGCTCAGGGAATCTGTTGAGGGAATCCTTTGAGGAATCCTTTGAGGAAATCCTTTGAGGAATCTGTTGAGGGAATCCTTTGAGGGAATCCGTTGAGGGAATCCATTGAGGGAATCCGTTGAGGAATCTGTTGAGGAATCTGTTGAGTGAATCCTTTGAGGGAATCCATAGAGGGAATCCATAGAAGGCATCCTTTGAGGGAATCCTTTGAGGGAATCCTTTGAGGGAATCCGTTGAGGGAATCCTTTGAGGGAATCTGTTGAGGGAATCATTGAGGGAATCCATTGAGGAAATCCTTTGCGGGAATCCGTTGAGGGCTGGGTATCCGTTGAGGGAATCCTTAGAGGGAATCTGTTGAGGAACCTGTTAAGGGAATCTGTTGGCGGAATCCGTTGGCGGAATCTGTTGAGAAAATCCTAGTCTTGCCAAGTATCACTGTTTAGATTTTGAAAATGAATGAACATCAAATTTTGATTCACACAAATATCATTTTTATGCAAGAATCAATTGTCTAAATGGTGCCAAACTTGTTAACCCTGTTATGTAGGCTCCATTGTGTTGCACATTCTTACATTTTACACATCGTTTTATTCAAGTATGATAGTGTCATTTACAGATTGTACCACAACCCACAGTTATGTACTATATAAGCAGTGGTGGCGCCAGGAATTTTTTCGGGGGAAAAGTGAATTTCAGCGGGGGCCAAAATTGCTGCAAAAAGTTACTGGGGAACAGGGGGAATTTGCCCCCTGCCCCCTACCCCTCCCCTGGCATTGTTATTTTAAAGGACAGATATTTTCATGATTCCCAATCCCAACACAGAAGATTTTCAAAAAAGTGTGTATTGATATTTTTGTGAAATTCATGCCTTGCTAATGTTATCATGACCAAATTTGATATTTGTGTGTTAAAATTTGCAATATTACCTCAATTTTGATGTGATCAAGCAAAATTTTTTATCTCTGCGTCACATTTCTCTGACTCTTGAGACTTACCAATTCCAAATCTAGCAGGTGACATTATGAAATAAATGACACCCTAATTACCCTATATACAGGGGTCAAAAATTGAAAGTGTTCAAATATCACTTCAAAGTATATCAAATTGTTTGTCTATATCCAAGGATCACAGATATTATTTTTCTCAATAGGATCAAATGGCAACTTGTGTGACCTTTGTTATCTCTAATAGTAACTGTACATTGTAGATACAGTAATGCAAACTATTGTTTCTGAATTTCTTTTGGTAGACAAACAATTAATTTGCTACAACTTTCACAAAAATTGGAGCAACTTTAATTTTTGACCCCTATACAAACTGGAAATTGACCCTTGACTTGTTGCACCACATGACTTCTAATTTTATACTTTGAAGTGGCATTTGAACAATTTCAAAATTTTGAGCCCTGTATAACCCTATGGGGTCATTTAGGGGTAATTTATTTAAAAAATGGTCAAGATTGCCATGGTGGCACCTGCCAGATTCTGGTCAGTAGGTCACAGAGATATAGAAAAAAAAAAAAAAAAAACATTGAGCAGGCGCTACTTTTGAGTCAAGCCAAATGTTCCTATTTCAGCACCAGAGGTACTGCATGTATCAGAGTTTAATGATTAATGGTCTTGAATATTAATTGCATTGTTTGATTTTGTTTAATTGTGTTCTGCAGGAGAGAGTGATTCAGACTTTCAAGATGATTCTGGCAATGATCCTGATTGGATTACAGAAACACAATCAAAGTGCTTGTCTTCAGAGGGTGAGGATTGCAGAAATGAAGCAACTGATGAGCACAATGCTTCTACAAAGGATGCAGAAAAGGTGACACAAGGTTTGAAGAAGAAAAAGAAAAGAAAAAGAATGAAGAAGCGTAAGGAAGAAGTGACAAATGCGGTATGTAAGAAGAGGAAAGAGAGAAAGTCTCATGCAAAGGGACTTATTGGAGGTGTCGAACAGGAAACTTGTGATATATGTATGCGGGTTCTTAAGACATATCATATGAAGAAACATAAAAAATTGCATGCGGAAAATGAAAGATATGAAACTCCAAATGGCGTGTATAAGTGTTTGAATTGCTTGAAATGCTTTGATGATAGAAGAAGATTAGGAACTCACCGGAGATGTTATTGTCCTTTGAATGCCACGGGTGAAAAGAAAGATGGCGCAGAAGATGATGACACTAGTAAAGATCCACGGCAAAGCAAAAGTGAAAGTATGTTCAAATGTGACAGCTGTCATTCTCAATTTGAAATTTTCTCAGATTTGCAAGAACATTCTAAAACACATCGCAAAACAACAAGTAAAAGAAGTTTGGCGCCATCTGTGAGGTGCCCAAAATGTAGCCTAGTATGTTGCTCTTTTGCACAACTGAAAATTCACAATACAGTTGTCCATATCAACAAAGGGTTGGATGTTTACAAATGCAAAATTTGTTATGAAGGATTTGGTTCCAAAAGTCTACTGAGAAATCACATGCAGCGATATCACAAGCCTAGGAAAGCTGGAGTTACATATAAATGCCACTACTGTCATCTTCTTTATGATACATGGCAGCTGAGACAGCGTCATATTAACCAGGTTCATGGGGAAAAGGGTGTATGCGAATACTGTGGGAAAACTTTTCACCAGAATCGGGTTAGATATCATCAAAAACAGTGTCAGATGAACCCTCAAAATCAGCAGAAATCAAAGAAGCAGTCAACTGCAAAATCTAGAGCATCTAGCAAGAAAGCTTCAAAAAAAGTTGGATCAGTAACATCTCCGAAATCTAAACAGACAGAATCCGTTACATCAAGGGTGTCTAGTAGAACACCAAAATCTGAGTGTTATGAGTGCAAGAAATGTTGCATTTCATTTGAAAGCAGAAATAATTATGTCATGCATAAAAAAACTTGTAAGATGAAAAATGAAACCGATAACAATCATGATGCTGGCCATGAGAGTCAACCAGAAAGAAAGGTCTTTGTGTGTGAAGCTTGTCAGGATATATTTAGCGAAAATGTGAAATTATGTGCACATGAGGCAGAGCATCTGTCACTGATTTGTAAAGATTGTGATGAAATCATCCCAGATAAGGAGACACTAGAGATGCATGTACTGCTTGAATGCCCTGAGAGATACAAACTATTTTCAAATAAGACGCACAGAGAGGAGATAGATGCCAACAGAGATGCAGCAGAGATAGTTGAGACAACACAGGAAAATGAGACATCTAGCAACCCTGTAGACAGTTCTCCTACAACATGTACAGATGTAAATATTGAGAATGTGAATAAACAAATGAATTATATTCCTGAAGATGGAAAACCTAACATATCTGGAACAGCAGAGGAAAAGGCCATAAGCAACAAGAAAAATGCTATTTCAGATATTAAAAAGAACAAAACACATGGTAGTGAAGCAGTTGGTCATACTTGCCCAATTTGTCTTGCAACATTTGGAAATGAGGAGCATTTAAGTATACATAAAATGGTCCATGTTGTACATGTCATTGTCACAGAAGATGAAGAAATGGGCACAGATATCCAAGATATCAAGACAAATTTAAATGATGACAGTAAACAAGTGGAGAAGACGCAAAAAATCTGTAGCAGTTGCAATGTGGAGTTCACTTCTGCAGCAGCCTTGAAAGAACACCAGAAACGTGTGTCATTAACTGAATCAAAGTACCCCCATCAATGTCCAATTTGCCCTGGTTCCTGTGTATCTACTTCTAGGCCTATGATGTTAAATGCATGTGACCATTTGCAGCACAAAAAGCAGTTCAAATTCTTGTGTCAATTTTGTGGAAAGCACTTTGAGAATAATCATGGTCTAGTGACACATATTAACCAATCTCATGACTGTGAAAACAAGAAGGAATGTCCTGGGTGTCATCAAATCTTTGGTCCTGTAGAGTACCAGCAGCATATTGAGTACAATAGAAAGGAGGTAGAACATTTAAATTTGAAATGTTTGTCATGTGGAGAAGTATTTGCCAGTCCAAGCGCGTTAGACGACCATACAGAGAGATTCAATCATAAGTGTAATATTTGTTGGCAACATTTTCAAGACAAGGACAGACTGAAAAAGCATAGAAAACAGAGTCACAATGTTAGTACAAAATTCAAATCAACAAAAGGTCACTGGTGCAAGCATTGTAGCAAGTTCTTTGACAAAGCCAGTTTAATTTCAGCCCATGTGAAGAGTGTATTGGAAAAAGAATCATCTGAAAGCCTTTCATGTTCATGGGAATATAAATACTCAACTTGCTTGCGTTGTGGAGTAAGCTATACAAAGGATTCAGATTACAGGCTGCATAAATTTATTTGGGAGCATAGCTGTCACACTTGTCATCAGCATTTTAAAAGAGAAATACTACTCAAGACCCATTATCAGAAGCTACATGTTGGCACAGGCCTTCGCAGCATGCCCCAGATTTTTAGATGCAAATATTGTGGGCACTCATTTGACACATTAAGAGACAAGATAAAACATGAATTCAAAACCAAATATGAAAAGCGTGGTAGTGGCTTAAGTGGTTACATAGATGTGAAATTTCCATCACCATGTGAAGACTGTAATGAAATGCTAGATACAGTATGTCAATTGGATGTCCATAGAAGAAGACATAAACAAAAACCTGTCGTATCATGCAGGTTTTGTCGTGAAGAGTTTACAAGACTTATGGGGTTTTATCGGCATTCAAAGAAAATACACAAAAAGTGTACAGCGTGTGGCATCAAACTGTACAGTGCTTGCCAACAAAGGATCCACAGGGAAAAAAGATGTAGATGCCTGTGTATGTATTGTGGAGGTGAATTCAAGCAGATGGCACATAAAAATGCCCATGAGAAGGGTGTCCTGTTTAGTTCTTCTTTCCGGCAACAAGCTAGATGCAGTGTGTGCTCTTTGGATTTGGCATGCTGTCAAATTACTGATCATAGGAAACATGTTGAAGACAAAATAAAAGGTGAACTTTGTTCATATTGTCTTAAAGCTATCCCATCAACAGACTATAAGAAGGTGCATAAGATTGTGCAACATCAAAAGATACGAGACAAACTCTACCTTTGCCGCTGCGGTGAAACGATTCAAGCAGTGTGTCAGAAAAATCTCCATGGGAAAAAGTTTGTATGCTGCAAGTGTGGTGCACATTTTGCACAATATCAAGACCTTGTTACTCATTTGGTGAAGTACAACATTCATAATGTGAACACAAATGTTTCAGCAGAAGATAGTTCTGAATTGATTCGTAGTAGAAAGTCATTAATAGAGATCGAAACATGGAATACTGTTGAAGAGGAAGAAAAGACAATCTATGTGTGTTTGTATTGTGGAGACAAAGTCGATACATATGAAGAAATGATGGATCACAAATCAACCTTTAAGTATGAATGTCCTCAATGCAAGAAACATTTCAGGACTCCACTGGCAGCCAATCATCATTTCAAACAAGTAAATCATGAAACTTGTAGGTCTCAGCCAGAGATTACCAAGAAAACAGGTGGACCTATGAGTGTTACAAAGAGAGAGACATCGAAAGCAAAAGATGACATATTGACACAATATTGTCAGCAGTCTGCATGTGATGAGCTTTATCAACAAGACAAAGAAAGTGAACAGCATTCAGAAAGATCAACTATGGAATTTCAAATTGGTTTTGAGGAGTATAGTATTGTAACTGCCAATACTACCAATGTCAATGAAGATATTGCGTTGAATGCTAGTGAAGCTCAAAATGAATGGCAATTGTCTAATAACAATGAGATACCAAAAAGGGCTAGTGAATCCTCGCCTGATGCAACCAAATCATTGGAAGACAAGAGTGTGGAACCACATCCCAGAGAAGAAGATGAAAGTAATATCAAAGTACCAAACCAAGCAATGGCAAATCAACAAACTTGTGTTCATTGCAAGGAACAGTTTACATCTAGATATCTTTATGTGCGGCATCTTGCAAGTGAAGATCAAGAAACCAAAGGAGTTTTGTACACCTGTACAAAATGTGACAGATCATTTGATGTAATGTGCGGTTTAGAGTATCATATAGCGCGTATGTGTAAACATTGTGGAATGCATTTTAGTAATGTGGAAGTGAAGGTGGATCATGAGCAGCAATGTAAAAATAAAAAGATGATTACAGATTGCAACAGTTTCAGTGCATTGTCCAATGAAATGCAACATCGGTTAGTTGCATCTGTAAAAGAATCAAGATCACAAGTTATGGAAGATGAAGAATTGATGCCAACAGCTGTTGAAACAGATGATAGAAGTGACGCAGAAACAGAGAGTGCATCCGAAGGTATGGAGGTTGTTTCTAGAAATGAAGTTGAAGAAAAAAGGTCATCTGTGTATTCTAAACAAGGTGATGGTAATGAAGATGCCATGGCAACTGGAAAGGTGACTGATGATATCAATACAAATCTTGAGATTAAAAGTACAGTAGAGGATGGTATTGAGGAAGTTTGTAGTGAAGTTGAAGCGAAACTATCATCTGTGCATTCTAAACAGGGTGATGTTAATGCAGCCATAGATGATACACCAAGTAAAAAGGACAATGATAATGTCAATACAGATTTTGAGATTGAAAATGCTGTAGAGGGAAATGATGCAATAACGGGCAGTGAAGCAGGGAAAGAAGTGCCGTCCCTACAAAATGACAATGTAGGAAGATCAAATAGGGTGAGGAAAAGTAGACAGAAACATTCATCTCTGATAATGAACTTGACCAAGCCAGTAACAAGAAAAGGCAATCTACAAAAGAGAGCAATGACAGATGAAAAGAAGTGTGAGTTTTGTTTGCAGACGTCGTCAAAGCTTCCGAAAAAACTGAACAAAAACCGCCTATGTTATCAAAATGAAGAGTCTTTGAAGTGGATGCGTTGTGTATGTTTACCCTGCAATCTGGAATTACCCAGCAAATGTCACATCAACTTTCATCTTGATATGTTTGCAAGGTGTCCTATCAAGAAACATGGTTGTGGAAAGCATTTTACCACACGTACAGGAAGTTCTTTGCACTCCTGTCACAGGTGTGGCCTTTGTGCGGAAATTGATTTTTGTTCAAAGAATGACTTGGAAAAGCATAAAAACAACTGGCATAAGATTGTGTATGAAGAGATACCAAGAGGATCATCAGAGCAGTTGGGATCAATAGACCAAATACAACCCATCAATGCTAGTATGATTGTAGAGCATGAAGAAACAGAGGCTGCTGAAAGTATTCAGCCAGTTGGTAAAAAGCAAATGCTTCATACACAAGCACCAACTAAGAGAAATAGTACAACTAAGGCCATTGGAGAGAAAACACACAAAGCACCAAAACAAGTGGCATTAACTGTCACATCAGAGGGATTAAAGCCAACCCAAGCATCAAATGCAGCTATGTCAGAACTAAAAGTTAAAACTACAACCCTGCCGCTTGCGTTCACCAGGTATGTTGGTCGTGAATTCACAACCCCTACTCCGGTTGCCAATTGTAATTCAAGTGGTGTATTGGTAAGAAAGCAGGTACCAGAACAAAGTACAGAAAGAGATGACTATGAATTGAGTACCGGTTGTACATTGCTAAAAACAAAAGAACAGCAAGCAATGCCACTGAGCGCTACTAAGGCTATGAAGAATATAATTGAGCACATTACAGCAAGAGGCAACAATGAATTGAATAGCACATCATTGATGCAAAGTTACTCACAATATGAGAAAGTGACACCAAAAAAACAAGGTAGCCCATCCGACTCTCAGCAAGATCACCATCAGCGCATCAAGGAGACCAGTCATGAACTCTGCACACAAAGTGAACTCAACAGTCAGAATACTGCTGTTGTGCTTCAAGAGTCCATCCAACAAGTGAACAGTTCACCTATTGAAATCCAGAAACCCAAGAAAATGAATCAGATGCCGGTTACTCATGGAGGAGTCAATGCAACTCTCCAAGCTAGTTTGAGCTCAAAGATCCAAGGCGTGTCTCTTTCTATGCCAGAAAGATTAAATGCAGTTGGTTCTGGAAGAGTAAATTTAGCAGTTTCTTTGCTAACTCCAACAGTTTTACCAGGTGGTTTGGTAGAACTTGATAACATTGTACTTGCTTCACAGACATGGTCAATCAAAAGAATAAGCGGTGAGAAAGAAGAAAACCATTTTGTAGAATGTGTCACTGTAGATAACCAAAGTTATCTGACTTTCAATCATCCTACAAGTCATCAGGGAGCATTCAATATGTTTGAAGGAATTGACGATAAATTTTCTGTAGTGATCGTAAAGAAAGATCAGGACAGTAAACCAAGTTGTGAACTGGTGAGTCTTAGACGTGGTCTTAGACGTGCACTTGTGGTTGAAATTGGACAGTGTAAAGTACACACCATTGATAAGATGTATTTTCCTAACAAGAATTATGCATATGTGGTAGAGTTGACAAAAACACTACCTATCACCACAAAACAAGTGAACTCAACCCCTGTCGCCTCAAAGGCAGTGACCCCAACTCTACCAATTACCACAAATGGAGTCAACTCCAGACCACTAGTCGCCACAACACAAGTGAACTCAACAGCATCTGATGCCATAAGAGCAGCAAACTCAAGTCTACTTGATAAAACTGCAACTCTGCAAAGTTCTACACAAAATGAAGAAGTGGTTGTCAGCAGAAATCAAGTAACCTCAACGTTTGGAGCAGCTGTTGATAGCAAGAGAAAAGAGAAAGCATCTACATTTGTGCCACTTGCTAAACCTAAAAACCCAACGACTGGTAAGGCCAATGTTGCTGTTTTACCAGGTGGTTTGGTAGAACTTTTTAACATTGCACTTGCTGCAGAAACATCAATCGGAAGAACACTTTTAATTGGAGAGGAAGCAGAAAACCATTTTGTAAAATGGGTTGCTGTTAACAACAAGACTTATTTGACATTCAATTATCCAGCAAGTCACAAGGCGATATTCAAAATGCTTGGACAAAATGAAGAGAAATTTTCTGTAACGATCATGCACATTGACCAGACCAGCAAACCAAGTGATGAAATGGAGAGTCCTAGACAAGCAATTGTGACTGAAATTGGGGCCCAGCATGAAGTGCACAGCATAGAGAAGTTGAATGATTTACCTGGTAGCAATTATGCGTATGTAGTGGAGTTGAAAAAACAAATTGACTCAAGACCATTGATGAACTCCACAGTATCTATTGCCACTATAGGGGCAAACTCAAGACCACTGGTCACTGCCACGAAAGGATTGAACTCAAGACCACTGGTCACATCAAAACAAGTGAACTCAACAGCATTTGTTGCTGCAAGAGGATTGAACTCAAGACCACCAACCACAAAACAAGTGAACTCAACAGTATCTGTTGCTGCAAAAGGAGCAAGACCAGTGGTTACCACAAAACAAGTGAACTCAACAGTATCTGTGGCTGCAACAGGAGCAAACTCGAGATCACTGGTCAATGCAAAACAAGTAACATCAGCTGTCACTACTAAACAGATGAACCTATCCACTGCCAGAACAAATGTTGCCATTTTACCCGGTGGTTTGGTAGACCTTGCTAACATTGAAGTTGGTGTGACAGAGATATCATCAATCGGAAGAACACTTTTAATTGGAGAAGAAGCAGAAAACCAGTTTGTTGAATGTGTCACTATAAATAACCAAAGTTACCTGACATTCAATTATCCATCAAGTCATATGGGGATATTAAATGCTGGACTACAAAATGATGGGAAATTTTCTGTAATGATTATGCATAAAGATCAGAAGAGTAAACCAAGTAGTGGAATGGAGTGTCCTAAAAAATCACTTGTGATAGAAATTGGACGGTGTAAAGTGCACACCATTGAGAAGTTGAATCATTTACTAGCAGGCAACTATACGTATATGGTGGAGTTGACTAAAACACTACCTATCAACAGTAAAGACGTGAACTCAACATGTGTCACCTCAAAAGAGGTGAACTCAATATCACCTATCACCACTAGAGAAGGCAACTCAAGACCACTGGTCACCTCAAAACAGATGAGCTCAGCACTACCTGTTTCTTTGGAAAAAGTGATCCCAATAACAGCAGTCACCAGAAATGAATTTTGTGCACCACTTGACAGCAAGAGAAAACAGAGAGGATCTACATCTGTGCCACTTTCCAAAGCTAAAAACCCATCGATTGGTAGAGCCAATGTTGCCATATTGCCAGGTGGTTTAGTAGAACTTGCTAACATTGAACTTGGTGCAGAGAAATCATCAATCAGAAAAAGTTTTTTATTTGGTGAGAAAGAAGGAAACCATTTTGTAGAATTTATTACAATATATAACCAAAGTTACCTGACATTCAATTATCCAGCAAGTGATATGGGGACGTTCAATATGTTTGATGACGAGAAATTTTCTGTAATAATCAGGCACACTGACCAGACAAGTGGTGAAATAGGCAGTCCTCAGCAAGCACTTGTAGTTGAAATTGGGCAGAGTAGAGTACACACAATTAAGTGTAATTACTTACGTGGTAACTATTGGGCATATATGGTGGAGTTGACAAAAACACTACCTATCACCACAAAACAAGTGAACTCAACTCCTGTCACCTCAGAGGAAGTGAAGCCAACTCTACCAATTACTACAAACCAAGTCGAATCAAGACCACTGGTCACCACGCACCAAGGGAACTCAACAGTATATGTTGCTGCAAAAGAAGCAAACTTAAGACCACTGGTCACTGCAAAACAAGGGAACTCAACAGTATCTGTTGCTACAGAAGGAGCAAACTCAAGACCATTGGTTACCCCAAAACAAGTGAACTCAACAGTATCTGTTGCTACAGAAGGAGCAAACTCAAGACCATTGGTCACCACAAAACAAGTGAACTCAACAGTATATGTTGCCGCAAAAGAAGCAAACTCAAGACCACTGGTTACCACAAAACAAGGGAACTCAACAGTATCTGTTGCCACAGAAGGAGCAAACTCAAGACCATTGGTTACCCCAAAACAAGTGAACTCAACAGTATCTGTTGCTACAAAAGAAGCAAACTCAAGACCACTGGTCACCACAAAACAAGGGAACTCAACAGTATCTGTTGCCGCAAAAGAAGCAAACTCCAGACCACTGGTCACCACAAAACAAGGGAACTCAACAGTATCTGTTGCTGCAAAAGAAGCCGACTCAAGACCACTGGTCACCATGCGTGAAGGAAACTCAACATCACCTGTCCCCACTCAAGAGGTAAACTCATGTGTACTTGTTGATACCAATGGAAATGAGAAGGCATCTACATCTATGGCACTTGACACTGAAAATGTTGGAAACCCATCAATTACCAACACATTTTTTTCTGTTGTTCCAGGTGGCTTGATAGGATTTACTGACATTTTATTTGATACAAAGCATGCAGCACTAGTTACAAATACACTTTTACTCGGAGAGAAGGCACTAGAACATTTTGTTGAATGTGTTACGATCAATGATGAAAGTTATGTGAAATTTAATCATCCAGCAAATTATACTGGGATTATCACTTCATGTGAGGAACTTCTCAGTGGAAAGAAGCGATTGACAGTGACAATTGCGCCCAATTCTAGTAACGGCGCCAGTCATAGGGACGCTCTTGTGGTGAAAATTGGACAGTATAAAGTACACTCATCCAAAATGTATGTACAGAATATAGTGTACACATATTCAGTGGATTTGTTCTTATACAGTGGAACACAAAATTGTCAGGGCCTTGGATCTTTATATAATGTATAAAGTATTATGCCTGCGACTTGATACTACACCCCTTGATAAATTTGTGACAATTTTTGCACTTTTCTCAAAAAATAATAACACACTGGTAACAAAAGTTTCTTTGCTCCTATTATAATAAACATAACTTTTGTTACCAGTGTCATGCGCGTATTTTGGGGGGGGGGGGCTTTGGGTAGGGGCGCAAAAAAGCGAAGGGGCGGCGGAAGAAGAAGGCGGCAAAAAGCGAAGGGGCGGCAAAAAGCAATTAGCAAATAAAAAGGCGCGCCAAAATTGAAAAAGGAAAAGCATAAAAATTTTGAAAAAGGTTGCTTTTAGAGCGCTAGCGCCTAAAATCCTTTTTTTTTTTTTTTTTTGCTCTTCAATTTTCAAACGGCCGTGAAAAAAAATTGGGTCAACCTTTTCGGCTGTTAAAGAAGGCGGCAAAATTGTTTCTTCTTCAGCCCGCCAGGGTTGGAGTGGCCACGGTACGCCACTGAGTGTGTAGTTATTTTGTGAGAAAAATGCAAAATTAGTCACAAAATTTATCAGCGTGTGTAGTACCACCTTAAAGAAAACATTTTGTGTTATCAGGAATTTTGTATGAACAGATTTATGTATTTAAAACAACTTTCACTGTATGTAGGTACCGGTATAGATACAGTGGAAACTCAATATAACGAAGTTGTCAGGGACGGAGAAATTAGTTCTTTATATCCAAATTTCGTTATATCAGGGTTGTAAAAACAATAAATAACAAAAGAATTTTGTATCTTGGTTCTGGAAAAATACTTCTTTATAACAGGGTTTTTCTTGTATCAGATTTCGTTATAATGAGGTTTTACTGTATTATTTATTAATTGAGGTATATGCATGTATTTTGTCATTGTCAAACATGAAGCAGTGGGTGTGACATTGGAAATGGGCTATTCCATTTAAAATCAACACTACCCTGGTGGAAGATTTAGTTTAAGTCTTCTACAGAGGGAGTTTGAGTTTTGAATAGAATAGACAGTTGGGTAACTTCTACTTGAAATACTCACTCCAGTGGAAGATCTAGGTAAAGCCATAATACAGGTGGAGTATGGGTTTCAAAATGATCAACCCTGACCAATTACATTTGAAAAATATATTCCCCCTGTGAAATATATTTCCAAAATCTTCCACAGGGTTAGTGGATTTTAAATGGAATAGCCCAATGTGACCTGCTCCCGCCTGAGACGTGCTTCCTTTATGATGCCGTGTCTCAATAAATAATACAACCCAACTTTAACATATTTATTCTTATGTTATTAACACTTTAGTAATGGTATATGCCTACATATTTATAAAGTATTTTTTGTTGTGTTTTCATACTTGTTATTTTTAAAACATAATGAAATATTTGGCGAAAATGTTTGCAACAAATATGTTAAAATAACATTTTGAAAACATTTTAGATATATGGCTTTAGATAAATCAAACAAATCATTCTTGGTATTTGTATTGTCAATAACAATTTTGGATGAAATCAAACATTTGAAAATATGACCTCTGAGTTTGTGCAACAAATTGTTGACATTTTGTCATTATAACTATTGAACTGTGCATCCTACACTAGCAATGTGAAAATTGACTTCTGGGTCGTAAAACTGTATACTGCAGATAGCCATAAAGTGTAATTACTGAAGATAATTGTATCAAAGATCAGGGTTACTAGATAGCAATTAACAGATTATGGTGCTATCTACTGAAGATTCATTTAGTAATATCAAGATGTGGGTTGCTATCTACTGATGAAAGCAGTACAGGGGCAACTCGTTAACAAGAACTCTGTTGAAGCCTTAATGTACGATTTCTCTCAAATTTTAATTTTGTTACTCTTTATTCAAAATGTTGAAATAATCTATAATAACTCCCAGGAAGGGTTTGTTGTTCATTTAAAGCTAATATAACAAGGTAAAGTGAAAGAAACCCCACTGGTTATTTTGGCCATGCAGTTCTATGGGAGGATATAAAGTCATAATTATGACTTTATGTCAAACATTGCTCTGTTGACTTACAAAGGCAACAAATTTGGCCGATTCCATTTAGGTGCCAAATGGGACATGTGTAAACATACAAATATGCAACAACAAAAATCGGGTTTGAAAAAAAATGTCATATTATAAGATCGTACATTGGCTTTAACATAAAGTTTCTGATGAAATGAAGTGTTTTTAAAGTCCCAAGCTTATGTTCTTGTGTTATTATGTAACCCGATAGCACAAATTCTTGTTAACAAATTGCGAGGCCCAGACAAGTCCGTGTTAATGAGTTGCCACTGTTGCTATCTACTGAAGATAGCAATTTATGAAGATTTTTGGATCAGTGAGTGGGGAGTCCATATTTTTCTTATGGTGGAAAGGTGTTTTTTTTGATTTTTGACAATTTGTTCCTGATTGGCGAATCATTGATAGTGCCTTGAATAGTGTGCATGATTTCAGATTATATAATTGTAGGATGTAACCCAAGGCTGTCAACCTATCATCATCTTGATATCAGATCAATTAGAAGAGTTTTTACCACAATTATTAATACACTCACTTATCATAAACTATTATATCAATGTTTTTTTTGTGTTTTTGTTTCATTTGAAGGAAATATCAAGCAATTCTCAGGGCTTCAACTGCATGGGATTTCATATATCTTATATTTTAAAGATTTTTCTATTTATTCCTATATTGGTTTTTAAAAAAACCCTATAATTGCTAAATTCTGTTATAAAATCGGATTAAAAATATTTTTTGCAGAAGGTCTTTTATTGAGCATTAATGCCTTTTTGGCACTATTTTATACTCCAAATACATAAAACCCCAGTTTCAGATTGCATTTTTGCCCTTCAATATTTGCCCAAACTATTAATCCATCATCAATTTTTCATGCACTAACAATTTTTGACAAATTGATGATGAATAATGAATTTAAATTAATCATTTAATTTGTCATTTTAAAAATTATTCATTAATTCGTTGTTACAAAATGAATATTTATAAGTCGTGAAAATATTTGCAATGATGAAAATTAATTTGAAATGCTATAAATTGTTTCCTCGACATCCCAAGCACATTTAAACAGTTTTATCTTGAATGATACATATTTCATATGCAATGACAAAATAATTTTTAATATGTCAAATTAGACCACTTTTTTGACAAATTAAAGAGACCAGTTGAAGCCCTGATGAATACTGCACTTGTTGGATACAGTAATTATACTAATTCACTTTTCAAGTACTCCCCCCCCCCCTCCATATTCTGAAATGATGGGGCTTGTCATTTTCAGACTAATTACAGTCATGTAAGTACACTCGTGAGGGGGGGGGGGGGGGCTGTAGGCATTACTTAAACCCCGCTATCCCAATGTGTCTACCATAATGTGAAATATCCCTGGGGGTTTGCAGTATCAGGATATTACATGTTACAAAATGCTACTACCCCCATGCAGCCCTGGAGTGTGTAATTCCAGCTTACAACCGGGGCTTACAATCTGCAACAATTTCCCCATAGCGAGGTGGGGGAAGTGTACTTGAATGATGCATGAGAACTTTAGTACTTTATAGTATAAGAAAGTTTTAACTTACTTTATTACTTTACTTTATTTACTTTCATGACAATTGTGGTTTCTGGTAATAAAATGATTACATGCAAAAAAATTATACCAAGGTGTCTCTTTGTTTTATTTGAGTAATTATGTATTTAGTTGGTAAAATGTTGGTTATACCCAAGAACTCAGTACGTGACCATCCTCTGTTATTATCACCAGCCTTGGTTTCGTCATTTTGTTGCAGTCTTCACCTTATCTTCACCCTTGTTTCTGCACCCTTGCCTGTGACTTCACCTCTGCACCAAATCCCAGTATATCTGTTGCCGGGAGCTGTTGCTGCATAGGTATAGCACCTTTGAAGAAGATTGAAGATTATGCATAGTCGTGCTAAAAGTCAATCGATAAATCGAATAAAAGGTTCGCTATCTCTAATTTTAAATAAGGTCCGCTATCACTAATTTATTGAAGGTTCGCTATCTCTAAGGTTCGCTATCACTAATTTAAAAAATGTCCCGGTATCCCTAAGGTTCGCTATCTCTAATTTCAATTAAGGTCCGCTATCTCTAAGGTTCGCTATCTCTAAGGTTCGCTGTCACTATGTTCAAATAAGGTTCGCTATCTCTAATTTCAAACAAGGTTCGCTATCTCTAATTTATAAGAAGGTTCGCTAACTCTAATTAATAATAAGGTTCGCTATCTCTAATTTTAAATAAGGTATAGATAGCGGACCTTATTTGAAATGAGAGATATCGGACCTTATTTAAAATTAGAGATAGCGGACCTTTTTTAAAATTAGAGAAGCTAACAAACAGAGGGAGTAGGGTGACTGATCAGATGTGAAAATCTATCAATTGTGCACACATTAATAGAGTTTTAAGCTTAAATACAATATCCAGAGTATGCACAATGGGCAAGTGGACTACGGGGTAGTTTAAAAGGTGCTGAATTCACTATACTGCAAGAAATTTTTTCAATGTCAAAAAGAAATCTATGCCACTGCATTTACCAATTTTGGTATATCGAAGTCATTTTGCAATATTTTGCCTTACTGAAAATTGTTCTAAATTTGCCCAAATCTGAAATTTTGACAATTTGTATGAAAATTTTAAGTGGCGTACATTTCTTTTTGTAGCGAGCAAAAATAAAATAGGTTTTTACACTTTTTTTGACCAAAAAGGTCAAAATTTTGGGTCAAAAGTCCACTTTTTACAAAATTACCCACCCCCTTGGAAAAAAACCCACTTTTTCAAAATCAACACCCCTTAAATGCAATCCTGTGTATGGGCCTGAATCCAGCAACCTTTTGCGACAGAATAAATGAATGGTACAATTGCGCGTGAAGCAAAAAAAATTTACTGTGATATTTAACTGATGAAATTTGGTGCAAAAGTGGGATAAATTTGTGCATAGCGCACAAAAATGTGCACTTTTGGGGCTAAAATATGAGGTTAATTTGGTCAAAAACACACATAGAGGCATCAACATGGGGGGGGGGGGTAGTGGTTGTATGGACCATCTTCCCCGACAAAATATTGGGGGAATTTGCCCCCCCAATGATAGCCCTGCCCCCCCCCAACTCAACAAAAAAGTTGGCAACCATGAGAGTTACCAAAAAGTGCGGAAAACTTTTTTACCAGTAGCAAGAGCTAGCAAGGACCGCGAAATTGGCATAATAAGGGGTATTTAAGTTGGACTGTCCGAGAGATTTGACTGTGAAATCAGCAAAATAGGGGGTATTTAATTTACACTGTCCGCGAAATTTGGATAAAAGGAGTAGGCCCTACTTGAGAAAATCTAGTAATTTTTTGGCAATATTTAGGCCTAGTGTCATTGAATGGGTGTTTGAAATTCTAGTCATTGAAAACCACAACAAAGGGGTTTTTTTGGCCCAATTTTGTCCTCGATTTTGTATGAAAAAGGGGGTAAATTTGATGAAAAATCAAAGGGGTGTTTGAAAGATTTAGTAGGACTAAACTCTCATGGTTGCCAACTTTTGTGTTGAGTTGGGGGCCGGGTGATAGGCCTATGAAAACTTCCCGGGGAAATTTGGACTATTGGTAGGCCTACCGGTATGCGATGAGTCCAAATTACTTGGACAAAGTTTTTTGTGTGAAGAGGGCCCATTTTCAAATTCTCGGTGGTACATCCCAGTACCCAAACCCCCTGGCCCTGGGACCCAAACCCAACTCCAGAACTCCGCCAACTTCTGGAGGGTTGGGCCTAGTCTCCTACACAGCCAGTTTGCGTCGGTCTGACACTCGTCGATTCCCCTATGTTCGTGATAGCCACATACAGTCTGGCCCGAGACTAGGTTTGGCCTGGCTTGTGCAATGAGCCCCCAATTAGAAGTTTGTGGTGACAAGCTCTATATAGCACATGAGCAGGAGCAAAGGCAAAAAATGGTAAAAAACGCTGATAAAAATCTAATTTTCGCTGGTTTATTCCACACATGTACATATACAACATCGTCTAAATGTTGTAAACTATAGGCAGCACTTATTCACCTTTTCTCAAAAATAACAGGTAAACTGGTAATAAAATTAAGTAATTGTAAACATAATACGTCACTTACACGCATGCATGTACTTCTTCTACTTCTAGTTCTACTTCTACGTGATAATCAGCAGAGTCCAAAAGTCTGGATTTGATGCCGATGACTGGTGTAGGCACATGTGCGGAAACCAAAGGTGCAGGTGCGGTATTGTACAGGTGCGAGTAAAAAAGGCGCCAAGGCTTAGATGTGACTTGCAACCGCTCCCTTGAAGACCTCCTGATCACGTAACATGCTCGATTTGAGGTTGAGGGTTAGGGTACTTTTTTGAGGTTGAGGGTTAGGGTACTTTTTTCTGTTGCCGCGGCAACACAGCAGACGTAGGCATATGACTGTACAGGTATGCAAAAAATAATAAAATTGTACCTCTATCAATTGGCAACAGGGCAACAAACACTTAATTCGCTAAGCATTATTCAATCGCAGCAACACGGCACCAAACACGAAATTCACTGAAGTGAAGAAAAGTTTATACGGCAACAAGGCAACAAACACTACAATCAACGCAAAAAAAGAAAAAATCATCGCTCAATCTCAGCAACACGGCAACAAACATGAAATTCACTAAAGAATAGTTTATACGGCAACAAGGCAACAAACACTACAATCAATGCAAAAGAAAAAATCATTGCTCAATCTTGGCAACAACGGCAACAAACACGAAATTCACTAAAGAAAACTTTAAGCTTCCTTGTTGCCGTGTTGCCCTGTTGGTGATAACTTTTGCTCAATATTTTACCTTCTTGTTGCCGTGTTGCCATGTTGCTGTTCAATTTTTAAAAATTTAATGTACCGGTACTTTAGTTCCCTCGTTGCCGTGTTGCCACGTTAAAGATAACTTTTGCTCGAATTTTTGTTGCACATATTCTGCCTGTTTGTTGCCGTGTTGCCCTGTTGCTGTTAACTTTTGCTCAATTTTTAAAAATTTTGATTCCAGCTTGTTGCCGTGTTGCCCTGTTGCTGGTCAGTTTTTCTTGTTATTAATTTTATCTTGTTGAAGTAAATTCGTTTTTCTACCCTTAGTTCCGAAAATGAGAAAATGTCGTATGGATTTTCTTAAAGTATAAAGTCTGAAATTTAATAAAAATTTATTTTTTTGTGACCAAGCCAGTCGAACTTTTGAGCTACGGGCACCTGAACAGCGCCCTCACGAATTTCAGCCGACAATTTCGCCTCCTTACCAGTTCCGACAGCCTGTCACTAATTCACAATCGATTTGAAACATTTTTTGAACAGATTTTTAATGTTGAGGTCTTACTCTATTCCTTTCATAAAAACAAGCATGATTCACTTAAATTTAGTACCCTCGAGAGGCTCATACATTTCGCTCAGGCGCTATTTTTAACATACATAGGTACGGCGTATATAGGACTGGCAAGCGAGTCTAATTTTTAACCGGAACTATACAAGGTTACACCAAATGCGGAAGGATTTAGTGGTGTGCCCCCGTATGTACTGTGGAATACAGGACACTTCGCCCACAATGCACTTCGCCTACACGCAATTTCGCCTACACGCCATTTCGCCTACGTGCCATCTCGCCCCCTAATTAGCTATAGCGGCAATGCAACACAATGGCATTGTGGATGTATACTATCTATGCGCACAGGATGTGTGTGTATTCAGACTGTACTATCAATGATGTATTCATTAAATCGCCCCCATTGAACGGACGAGAATAGGCCTGAGCTACTATTCTAATTGTGTGACCACGTCCTGGTGTAGTCTTGAGAATAGCGATATAGGTCACATGATTGTTTTTAATGATCGTGCTGTGGTGATTTGAAGTTGAGAAGTATAGTTGTATTTCCCCTCACCTAATTTAGCTAAAGCGGCAATTAGAATAGTAGCTCAGTATTGCGTTTCCGCAAAGTGCATCAAAATTTAATAGGCGTACGTTTTTATGTTTCCAACGGTACCGCTTTTAGTCTTTTGGACTTTTGCATGTTTTCTAATTCTTTATTGGGTAATTTGTAATATTCGTCTTTTATATTTCGTAATGGTTTTTTTAGTGTTTGGCTTTGTTGTTGTTCTCGGTTCTTGCTATAATTTGTTATGTTGTTTAATGTTTATTTGTTTTGGATTTATTACAGCTTTGTCTGAGTGGATTTTTGGTTATATTTTCAATTTAGTTTTTTCCTTTAATTAGTGTACTGTTGTTTATGCTTTTCTTTGTTTGGTAAATTAATTTCTTTGTTTGGGATAGACCTATGGCTTTTTGCTTGTTTTTGTTACGTTTCTAGTTCTATTTTGTCTCGGTTTGGGTTAGTTATCCTTTTCTTTATTTTGTAGGCCTACTGTTTTGTAGCCTACTATACTAATTTGGTACGATCGTATTGTTTTTTGTATATTATGCGTTTTTGTTTGTTTTATTTTGTCTGTATGTCTGTCTGTATTTTGTACTGTTTCCTTTTGATTTTGTTTATTTGGTATTGTTTTCTGACATGTTTGGGGGTTGGGCATTTTTGTTGTCGTATTTTTGTTTTCCATTATGTTTTTCTTTAATTTTTTTTTTTTTTATATATGCTTTTCTTTGGTCTTGCTTTCTTTTGGATTTAGGCCTTTTTGTTCTATTTTTATGTTTGTTTTTCTACTTTTTGTTATGTGTTATGTTATTGTTTATTCTTATTATTATATAACCACTTTTGGATGGATTTCCGTGGTTCCTGGTGGGTTGTTGTTGGCATCTGAGTCTGACTCGCGGTAGGCCCTATCTGATCGGTTTGGTTTGGGTCCAAGTTGGTCTTTTATAATTTTCCTTTAGCTCCCGATAATAATATGATCGGCGAGCTAATACACAGATTGTAGGCGCTGGAATGAAATAGCAATTTTCTTCGTTTTACCTCATTTGTTTGGCTCGAAATTAAAAGGGATAATGCGATCAGTAGGCCTCGAGCTATCAGTGAAAAATAACATTTAAATAGGAAGCTATTTTTTATGCAAATCACACATTATTAAAGGACCACTTCGTATGAAATGGGGAGGTTTTGTGTAAGAATATAATGTAACAACAAAGTAATTATATATAAATATAACATATTATTGTCTTTCTGTGTGCCCACGGACAAACAAAGTATTTAAACGAATTTAAAAATATGTATAATATTGTACTATAGTCATATATTATAATGTAAGAGATGCTTTTATATTTGTGTTGTGTATGTTATTTTTTATTCTTTCTATCTTTTTTTTTTCTCCAGTTATTTGTCTTTTGTCCTGTTTAATATGCAAAATGAATAAAAATTTTTTTTTTTAAAGGACTACTTCATATAACTTCCAAATCTGGGAGTTTGATAAACCTAGATTTGAAAGACACGTAGGCCTATGTCATGTGCACTTTATTCATGCATATCGTATAATTTATATGGGTGTTGAAACTTTGCTTTATAAAACAAACTGATAATGATGATTTATATGTTTAAGCTAGTACTCTATGTCGTACTCAATGCTATTTGATAGTCCGACGAGTAGGACCTTTTTTTCTTTATAGTTACCAAACTCAGACTATGATCAGTACTAGTATCTCACATGGCGTAAGAAATACCATGAAGACGAATCGCGAAAGTTCCTTTTCGGGTGGGGCGGTTATAGTGGACTTTCACAGTTTATCTTTCTTGACTGGCGAGAACTACTCTTTGACCGTTCCTCATCAGGGATATCCCTTTTAACAAAGGAGCACCTGCGCATATGATGTAGCATAAACACCGTCATCATGATCTGACTCGTTATACTTAATTGCTTTGGCTTCAAGTATTTATCATGTATCCTATATAATATATTTATTTGATTCAAATGCAAGTAAGGCTTTAGGTATTAGGTATTTTAGTCTCAGCTCAAACCAAAGTCAGAAAGTTTGAATTATTTATGTATTATGACATGACCATTGACAATACAATAACGCTTCAAAGGGAAAAAAAAAATTAGGCCTAGGCCTCAAGAAAGAAAGAACAGGTTTGAATAAAGAAAAATTAAGGACATAAGGAAAGAACGACTTTGGCCTTATGCTTGAAGGAAGAAACCGGGTTTAACAATTATAGTTTGAACCATGTGATTACCGACGGAGTGCAAAACAAACATTGGACGGGAAAGAGAAAAAATGATTATAATTGGTGTACTGAAATGACATGTGGAGTCCTTCTTTCTTAAATTTCTTGGTGACAAGCTCAAAGTCGAACCTTCCCCTTATTTCTTAAGTTTCTCCTATTAATTTAGTGTGCCGAAACTGAGCTGTCAAGAGCCGGGGCCAAGAGATAAAGCCATATAGTGTAGGCCTTCGATCGTTTTACATAATACGTTTCAACCCTGATCATACTGATTTTTTGGCATTGTAATGTTTAAACATATCCACTGAGTATACATCAAATTCATTCTGTTTGTAAGACATCGGAGCTACCCTGGGAAAAAATTTCAAATAAATGGAAACATTTTGTGTAATAAATGTGTTTATTGATATACGGGCTGTGATTTAATTTGAAACTTCACGTAACTCGTTATTTTCCCCAGATTTGGAAGATGTAGGTTGTTTGGCTTTATATACCGGTACAGGTATGATTCATTTTAAACTTCATATAACTCGTTATTTTTCCTAGATCCTGTTAACACGCGCACCGCGTATAGGTCTATCAAATACCATACATGATTTCAATTTAAACTTCATATAACACGTATACAGCATTATTTTGCCCCTAATTTTGCCTGTTCATGTGCGCACCGTCTACGAATAGGTCTTCCCTATCTAGGCTTATCAAACACCCAGATTTGGAAGCTATAATTACTCGGATGTCGTTTGCATGATCAGGCTGGCCATACACACAATTAACACTTGTCTAAAATAATTCCTTCCTTGTTTCAAACACCGAGAAAAAAATTATAATTCGGATGTATGCACGCAAAAGTAACATTTCCCATTTCCGCGCTTGATTCTTCGAGATGTATTCGTGAAGGGGTGTGTATGGAGTGTTAGGTGGGGTGGGGGTGTGGGGGTGGACGTAAAGAGAACAAATAAACAAACAACCAAAGTCAATGAGAAAGATTACAGGAGAAAGAAAACAAAACACAGATTCCAGATTCAGTTTTATGCGCGCAAAAGTAACATTTTCCATTTTCGCGCTTCATTCTTCGAGGTGTGTTCGTGAAGGGGTGTGGGTGGAGTGTGAGGTGTGTGTGTGTGCGGGAGGGGACGTAGAGAGAACAAATAAACAAACCAAAGTTAATGAGAAAGATTAAAGAATTACAGGAGAAAGAAAACAAAACACAAGTTCAGTTTAATGCGCGCAAAAGTAACATTTTCCATTTCCGCTCAATTCTTCGAGTAGGGACTATGTGTGCATGTGTTCAATACTGCTCATGAAGGGGTGGGTGTGTGTGTGGGGGGGTATGGTTAAAGGTTTAGTATGCCTACATCGTCAAATATCCCATTCCTGCATATACGTGCATGATGATACGTACATTCCAACCCGTGCTGCACTCCAAGAGTAGGCCTACAAATGTCGGAAACCCCGTTCTTCTATATAGGCCTACAGAATTTCAGCTTCAGTTTCCTCTGGTCTTTAAGTGAAACTAGTAGGAGACCCGGGTCCCCGGCCGTATATATTTAATATTATTATTTGCGGTCATAAGGTATTTCGTGGGCAAAATTGTGCGATAAATAGGAGTAGGATAAAAAAAAGAGGCCTTTCGGGGGCAGTTGCTAACAAATGAGAAATGAGGCCTTTCGAGGGAAGACCCCCCCCCCCAAAAAAAAGTTCTTTCTGGGCCATATTATAAAATTTAGGACTTTTCCTACAAAATGGTCTTGGGAGCTGGCCTTTTGCATGAAAACAAGAAGAAAATGATGGGTCTTTGGATGTGTAGGCCTATTAGGTAGCGCGTTACTAATAATATTTGACAAAGAATAACCCCAAATTAAAATTTTACCGAAATCGTATTTAGTATTAACCAGTTTTGCAAACATTTGAAACTTTTTCTTCTTCGCAAGCCTCCAATAGGCCTACGTCGCAAGCACAAAACATATAATATTCTTGGGGTCTTAATCAAACTGAGAGCATACTTGACCCGGGACTTGTCAAGCAATCGATCGTACATCAGTGTGTAAGGCATGCCGCATGCGCCGCGCGCGGGGCCCGGGACTTGTCAAGGAAGGTATGTCGGTGTATTCTGGCATTTTTGCGTGCTCAGAATCACGGTACCATGCATTGATTGAACATAATCACATCCGGCGTTTTCGTGTAAGTGGTAGCTAATATCCGCCGCTAACACGCGGTGCAAAAATGGGGCATACGTCACTGCACAGCACCCCACAAAATATCTCAAAGCTGCATGCTGCTGGCGTTTATTTTGGTAGTTGTGCGCATTTGTCTTTGAAAAAATTGCCAAATATTTTTTCCCTTAATTGTTTCATTAGGCTATGTCAAAGAAGATCTCTGATTTAATATGCAAGTTTTAAAGGTTTTGAACATCTCAAACTTTATTTTAACTGAGTTTGAGTCGGTAAAATGAATGATTCGGTTAAATAAAAATACACAAAACTCGCAATTAGAGCTTTTTTTTGCCATATTATATAAATTATTAGGCCATACTGGCCATAATTAATTTAACACTAAAAAGTATGAACTTATATGAAGTAAGTAAACATAATTTGTAAAATAAAATAACACATTTCAAATATATAATAGGGGCCTAATTGTTCAATCATGAAAACATACTTGTAAAAATAAAATACCCCAAGTAAAATACATAAGGATTTAACATAAAAATACATTTATAAGGCCTAAATTTCGGACATATTAAATTAATTATTGTTCGTGAAAATATAAGCTAATAATAAGTGATGCAGATGATGGGAAACTTGGAATCAACTTTCATTTAATACCCTTATGATTTTGCCATAATTCAATGGCTTTCCTTCGTCTTCGTGTGCATGGTCCGGACTTACAAGCACAAAACATGTTTTAACACGGCCCGCAATTACAAAATTTTTGTTGCGCACACTACCCGTCCTCCAAGGCTGGCAAGTAAAGACTTCCGCGAAATCGCCGGGTATGACATGGGTAAATCAATGGCACTGTGACCGTATAGCACGCAACGTATCCAGTATATTCAATTTCCGGGCCATTCCGTGGTTTGGCTGGCGGTGTGCAGGCACGCAGGGGACTTGTCAAGCAATCGTCGGCAGCAAATACCCGCGGTGTAAAAAGGGGCGAAACGCATAGCACATCAGGCCCTCCCTCGCGCGGTTTGTTTTAAATTTGTCTCGGAGAAAATGGCAAAATTTATTTTAAACACTTTATCACGTTATTAAAAGCAGGCTGAAAGTTTTAACAATCAATGGTATCTGGGAAAATATTAAGAAAATTAAGACTGCCATATTTTTCTTTATAATTATCTTCATAAAAAATTATCTTCATAAAAATTCACGTATAACACTTTAACACGGTTATCAAATTATAAAAATGCATGTTGAAAAATGCATACACATATTAAAATATTTAAAATATTGTTATAACCACATCAGCACGGTGTGTTAAAAACCGAACATAATCTACACTTTCGATCTGACGCTTTATAGTGCATGGTTCATCAGATCATCATTCACAGGCTGATGTATATTTCAATTCGAATTGGTCTGGCTTTTTACAGTACAGTGCCAGGTTTTAGTGAGTCAAAACACGAAATAAAATGTAAAAAACCGCTAAGTAGGACCAAGGCCTGTTATATCATGTAGGCCTCCGGGTAGACCTATTATTCATTATAAATATTATGCTGCGTATAGCCTATTGCAATGGGTTTTTTTTAAACTATAAAGCAACAACAAAAAAGGCAAATCATGCATGATATACAAATGATTGATCTTCCTTCCATTCTTTCTTTCTTTTTATTTCTTCCTTTCCTTCCCTTTCTTTCTTTCCTTCCTTTCTATTCATAGACACTCAAATCACCACCATCGGCCTGAAAAAGCTGTTCAAATAAGTTTGGCTAAAACTTCACCATTTTGGCCGCCATTTTGAATTTTGGAACATAAGGAAGCCATTTTGGATTTCGTAACTGTCTAAATGACTTTCTCATGTCCATAAACATATATTTAGACACCAAAATCACCACCATTGGCCTTAGAATACATTTTTAGTAATTTTGACCCCCATTGTAGGGGCACCCCCCGAAAAAGCAATTTGGGCACATTTTTAATTAAAGTGGACTACGGGAGCGTGTTCTACGCAAAATTTCAGTCTAGAAACCGTATCAAATATAAAGTGAACACTATTTCCCTTCCGCAATCGCCATTGCAATGCACTGCATTGCATAGGGGGCGAGATGGCACGTAGGCGAAGTGGCGTATAGGCGAGATGCCGTGTAGGCGAAGTGCGTGGGGGCGAGGTGTCCTGTTTCCTGTACTGTGTATTACAATTATCATATTGTATATTATTGGGAATTGGATTGCGTACTTTTTCGATGTCTAGTGAGCAAATTTCTTCAATATTTTGAGAAAATGATGTCAAATTTTTTATTCTATATATTGTTTAGTATTAATGTCTTTTGCCAATAGTATGTTTAAAGTTGTAATTTTGTATTTTTGATCGCAAAGATCGGATATTTTCGTTCCCGATTCGAATTCTGAACCCTTCGCAAAGGTGCCGATTTTGGCAGAACTTTGACGATAATTTTGCCTTTTTGGACACTAAAATGCATTCGATCCTTCATTTTGTTTCAACCGAGTCTTAAATTAGCAAGCACAATAAGGTTGGTACCACTTTTATATACATTGATGAAATTTTAAAGATTTTTTTTCAAGTTTCTAACCCCCGCGCAAATCGTTAAGTGTGTATTTCCCATTGACATCCAAAATGGCGTAAGCCAGTCCTTAATATACATAGGTACAGCGAGTCTAGTATTAGACATGGAGAACGTGTTTCTTTCAAGCTCGCATTTCTTACAACTCCCAGTCGGAGCCGGGAGTTTCTTGGAACTGGTTGCACTGTATAGTTGTTGAAACTTCATGGCAGAGCCCAGAGTTGCAATTATTGGACATGGCACACACATTGATATAAGTATTAAATTTTGTCTAGTTTTGCAATTTTTAGCAAGCCGAGAGGGGGCGGCAAGCAATTTTTGGCTCACATTCATGGGGAGGCAGACCATGTTGAGGGATTGAGAGCCTGGCTCAATGCAATTTTCACCATTTCTGAAGAGATTTTGAACATATTTGTCTATATATATATTTCTGAAATATTGGTGTTAAATTTTATATGAAAAATGAACAAATAAGGCTCAGATTGTACCAGTGAGCATATCCCTAGAGCTTCCAGGGCCCTTACAAATTTTATAGGGCTGGGCTCTAAGGGGCTGTGCAATAATTATGAGGCCCCCCGGGGGGTAAAATTTCCAAACGGCTCGCCAAAAATCGCTTGCCCCCCTCTCGGCCTGCCAAAAATCGCTGGCCCCCCCTCTTGGTCCGCCAAAAATTCTTTGCCCCCCCCCCTTGCACATGCCAAATTTTTAGGATCCCAATTTCCAAACCTTAAATGGTCTATATACATGTTGCGAGCGCAGCGAGCAGGAAAATTTGCATATATTTAAGCGTTTCCGTACCATTTTCCTAAGCCTTTTTAGCGCGTTTTCTTTAAAAGGGGCCCCATGAATGTGTGCCAAAAATCGCTTGCCCCCCTCGACTTGCCAAAAATTGCTTGCCCCCCCCCCTTTTGGCTCGCCAACAATTTCTTGCCCCCCCCCAATTTTACCCTCCCCAGGGCTCATAATTATTGCACAGCCCCTAACAAGTTTGAGACCCTGTGCACTAAAATTGTCAAAATAGCAGTATGATCTGCATGCACAGATTCATTATGAATTTCAATTGAAATGATCAAATTAACAAACAATCCTGATGATGAACTTTTAGGAAACGCTTTCCTGGTGAAATCAGCCTGTAGAAATCTAAATTCTGTTATTTTGTACCACATTGTGACCGAATATGAACATATTCTGATTTACAAAAACTATTTTCACCCGGCAAGCCATTACCTAAACACAAGAATTTTGCCATTTTTTTCCTGTCCAGATTCATCAAGATGTCCTCACAGAAAAGGAAGCTGCATTCTGAAGATGCTGAGGCTTCACCATCCAAGAAGAAGACAAAACATGCTTCACCATCCAAAAAGAAGACGCAAGATGCCAAGATCTTTCCAAAGGCCCATAAAAGACCAAGAAGTTTGTTTGAAACACGAATAATTATTAGCAGTGGTGAGTATGCCAGATATACATGTGAAAAGTTGTGCCCTGTAATGCTAGCTTTTAATCGACACCCTACTTTTAAAAATCTAATCTGTAATTTATAAAACTAAATTCTTTAAATAAGTGCATACATGTATCTCAAATCGAGAAGAATGTATATTGCTATTTGCATCCGAACTAAACATGTTCATGGAAAAAAATGGAAATTAGTGTTTTCATGGTGTTATAAAGTTTTGTTCTGTAAAATGTGAAGATGTGGTGCTTTTAGGTATACATGAAATGATTCAGTGGCGTAGCGTGGGTCATCTGATTGGGGGGCACCGACCATGATTGGGGGGCACTAAACATGTTCATGGAAAAAAATGGAAATTAGTGTTTTCATGGTGTTATAAAGTTTTGTTCTGTAAAATGTGAAGATGTGGTGCTTTTAGGTATACATGAAATGATTCAGTGGCGTAGCGTGGGTCATCTGATTGGGGGGCACCGACCATGATTGGGGGGCACCGTTTTTTGGCAATTTTCCTATGGGATTTTCTAAATTTTGCAATCGATTTAGGGCATGTGCACCCCGTGCCCTATGACGCTACGCCGCTGAGATGATTCATGTACATGTCATAGCAAATCAATTTTTAAACACAGGTCATTCATAAATCTGTAAATTTGTTTTAATTTCACTAGAAATAATTTCTTAAGTCTGCAATTGACTCATTTACATTGGAATACACTGGAACTTATTCTAAGAAATTATGCATTGTGGTCAATGTGGTGTAGAATCCATTTAAGTGAGAATCAAGCTTGATCCTTGCAAGGGATGTTGAGGAATCCGTTGAGGGAATCCATTGAGGGAATCCGATGAGGGAATCCTTTTATGGAATCATTGTTTAGATTTTGAAAATTAACCTAACTGTATAAAATGTAACAAAATCTTATAAAACAAAACAACTGCACATGCATGCATCCTACATGATGCCATGACGAAACCAGCTAAGTCATACGAAGGGCGGTCAATAAGTTTGTAGAACAAGGTACTTGAAAGAGCTCTAGCCAAATTCTTTTTACCTCGATCTTGAACATAATCATTGCATACATGTTACCTTAATGCACCTGTCGCAATTTTTCTTGAAACCTATATCAACAAAATGGAAGTCTTCCGATTGCTCTATGAGCCACTCTTCAATGAAGGCTCACCAGTATTGATCACCAGCAAACTTGATATTATGAAGTTAGGGCTTTTAAAAAATTCTAAAATAGGTTTCACTAACTGGAGGCTGTGCCTGGAACACAATACAGTTGCTTTAGTTAACTGACCCCTCTCTATCTTGTGAATGACAGCATGACAAACTGAGAATAGGGTACAGGACACAATCCAAGAACAGTCCCATTCCTACCATCAACCTTCTTCACTCAAATCAAAATTGTATCAAAATTGTATGATTTTTGCCTATGATTGTACTTTCATTTGGTAATTAAAAGAACTGTCATCAAGACTTTCCCTGAATTTCAGAAAACAGCAATGAAGACCTTCCACTATGGGGACCGAGTGATGACCTTCTAAGGGGCGGGAGATCCAGGTGCGTCCACTGAATGGACTCATAATTTCAGTGATTAATTTATGTCTTATCACCTTAGCCTATAAAGATGAAACTTGTCTGTGTCATCATTCTAAGTGTCAAATGGTGTCAATTTTGTGCATAAAGATTCTGGGACCCCGTTTAGGAAACACCTTGGAATATTTACCCAAATGTTAATGGATTTATGCAATGTTGAAAACACTTGTATCAGAATTGTCATATTTTGTGACTATGATTCACCATTCTTGTTTGGTTCTCTATTCATTATCAATGCAACTGTACCAGCACATAAATCATTAGTGGTGTCATCAAGTCTTATGGCCCTTGGATGATCTTCAAGGACACTCATTCCATCCTTGAATGCTAAGGATCATTTCATGTTGTTGAATAGCAAGGACTTCATCACCATTTACAGTAACTGTACATTGTTAAATTTTATTTGAGTTTTCATCATCGTCAGAAGAAATTTTCATTTTTTTTCCCACTTCTGGTAAGTACCTCCTGTGAATTCAAGGAGGTAGGCTTCCTATGCAGAGTGTCATGCCCATAATACAGAGTGTCATGCCATAATACAGTGATGCAAAATCGAATATTTTTGCAGTAATGTTTGAAGGCACAAGCTTTCAAATGCGACCAAATTCATTACCATGAGACAAAGTAGCATAACTTGTTCCACAATCTTTTTGACCGCCCCTCATATATTTCTGTTCATTGTGAGCTGAAATAACAAGGTAATGTGAAAGTAAACCTACTGGTTATTTTGGCCATTTAGCATGCAGTTCTATAGGAAGACGTAAAGTCAGAATTCTTTGAATTATGACTTTATGTCAAACTTTGCTCTGTTGACCTACAAACACAACAAATTTGGCCGATTCCATTTAGGTGCAAGTTGGGACATGTGTAAACATTACAAATATGCAAAAAAAAAATCTGGTTTGAAAAAATTAACCAATTTCATATTATAAGATTGTACGTTATGGCTTGTTCAAATGATGTATTCCTGTTTGCATGCCTTTAAAACCAATTGTGTTCATAAACTTAGTCATTTCCTTTTAAGAGTTTTGGAATGATTTATTGTTTTGATATTAATTGCAAATGCTGTTTCATTTTGTGTGATTTGTATTCCACAGAAGAGAGTGATTCAGACTTCCAAGATGATGCTGACAATGATTCTGATTGGATTGCAGAAACAAAATCAAAGTGTTTGTCTTCGGAGGGTGAGAGTGACAGAAATGAAGCAACTGATGATACTACAAGGGATGCAGAAAAGGTGACACAAGGTTTGAAGAAGAAAAAGAAAATGAAAAGGACAAAGAAGGGTAAGAAGGAAATGAAAACTGCAGTACGTAGGAAGAAGGAGGAGGGTGTGACTCATAAAAATGGTGCAGAGGAAGAAACCTGCGACATATGCATGAGGGGTGTTAATAAGTACCATATGAAGAAACATAAAGAGGGACATGCACAATATGAAAGATATGAAACCGCAACTGGTGTGTATAAGTGTTTCAATTGCCTGAAATGCTATGATGATAGATATAAGTTAGGTGCTCACAGACGATATTTTTGTCCTTTGAATGCCACGAGTGAAAAGAAAGACAGTGCAGAGGACGGTGGCACTAGTAAAGATGCACAGCAAAGCAAAAGCAAAAGTATGTTCAAATGTGACACCTGCAGTGCTCAATTTGAAAGTTTCTCAGATTTACAAGAACATTCTAAAAGACACAGTAAAGGAGGGACTAGATTTGTGAGGTGTCCAAAATGTAGTTTAGTATTTTGCTCTTTTCATAAGCTGAAAATTCACAATACAGTTGTCCATATCAACAAAGGGTTGGGTGTGTACAAATGTAAAGTTTGCGATAAAGGATTTGGTTCCAAAACACTACTACGGATTCACAAGAAAGATAAACATGGGAAAGATGGTGTTACATATAAATGCCACTACTGTCATCTTATTTATAAAACATGGCAGTTGCGACAGCATCATATAAGGTTGAGTCATGCGACAAAGTATGTATGTGAATACTGCGGGAGCACTATTACGACGAATATTAGAGCATCACATCAAAGAAAATGTAAGATGAACCCCAAAAATCAGCAGCAATCAAAAAAGCAGAAACCTGTGAATGCTGCACCATGTAGTAGCAAAGAGACCTCAAGTAATGTTGCATCGGTAACATCTCTGCAAACTCTACAGCCAGAATCTGTTACATCACTGGCATTAAGAAAACAACCACATGCTGAGTGTTATGAGTGCAAGAAATGTTTGATTACATTTGAAAGCAAAAACAATTATGTCATACATAAAAGAACTTGTCAGTCGGCCACCGAAAGGGAAGTCAATAGAATCTATGCATGTGAAGCATGTCCAGAGATCTTTAGCAGTAGTCTGAAATTATGTGTACATGAGGCAGCAGAGCACCAGTCATTGTTTTGTATAGATTGTAGGGAAATCGTCCCAGATGAGGAGACACTAGAGATGCATGTAATGCTTGAATGTCCAGAGAGGTACAAACTATTCTCAAATAAGACGCACAGAGAGGAGATAGATACCAACAGAGATGCAGCAGAGGTAGTTGAGACAACACAAGAAAATGAGAAAGCTAGTAACCCTGTAAACAGTTCTCCGACAACATGCACAGATGTAAATATTGAGAATGTGAATAAACAAATGAATGATATTCCCAGAGATGAAAAACCGAACATATCTGGAATAGGTGAGGGGAATGCGGGGAAAGATGTAAACAATGAAAATGCTTCTTCGGATGACAAAAACAACCAAACACATGATGGCCAAGTTATTGTCTGTAAAATGTGCTCCAGGAAATTAAAGACATTTCATTTAAAACAACATGTAATGGCGCATAAAAAGGACAAGCAGCAGCAATCCAAGACTGGTCAGTTTAAATGTCCACATTGTTTCAACCGATATGATATAAAAAGCAATTTGAGTGTACACAGACGGTTTCTTTGTCCACTTCAAGATCTGCAGGAAGATTGTATTGGTCATACTTGTGGCATTTGTCTTGCAACATTTGAAAATGTGGATCTTTTAAGTATACATAAAATGATCCATGTTGTTCATGTGAGAGTCACAGAAGATGAGAAGAGGATAAAGTTGAGGAAAGAGTCTGAAAACATTACAGATGTGGAGTTTGACGAGGTAAATAGTGAAGGGTTAGATAAAAAGAGTACTTCCAATGATGGCATAAAACATGAAGAAATGGGCACAGATATTCAAGACAATATGGAGACAGAATTAATGGATGACAGTACACAGGTGTCAGAACAGATCTGTAGCAGTTGCAATTTGGAGTTCACTTCTGCAGCAGCCTTGAAGGAACACCAGAAACGTGTGTCATTGACTGAATTAAAGTATCCTCAACGTTGCCAGATGTGCAGTGGACATTATAGGCCAGTAATTGTAAGTGCATGTGACCATTTGCAGCACAAAAAGCAGTTCAAGTTCTTTTGTCAGTTTTGTGGATGGCACTTCGAGAATAACAATGGTCTAGAGAGACATATAAACCATTTTCATGACTATGAAAACAAGAAAGAATGTCCTGGGTGTCATCAAATCTTTGGTCCTGTAGAATACCAGCAGCATGTTGAGTACAATAGAAAGGAAGTAGAGCGTTTAAACTGCAAATGTTTGTCATGCGGGACAGTATTTGTTAGTCCAGCGGCATTAAACATCCATACAAAGCGATTCAATAATAAGTGTGATATTTGTTTGAAACATTTTAAAAACATGGAGAGCCTGACAAAGCATAGAAAGCAGTATCACAATGTTTATAGTACAAAATGCAGATCAGAGCAAGATTCGAATCACTGGTGCAAGCATTGTGATAAGTTCTTTGAGAAAGCCAGCCTACTTTCAGCCCATGTGAAGAGTGTATTGGAAGAAGAATCATCTGAAAGCCTTTTGTGTTCATGGGAATATAAATACTCAACCTGCTTGCATTGTGGAATCACCTATACAAATCATTCAGATTACAGGCTACATAAATTTATTTGGCGGCATGAATGTCATTGTTGTAATTGTCATTTTCAAAGCGAAAAACAGCTCAAGAGCCATTATCAGTGCACACATGCTACTCGAGAAAATGTTGGCATGCCCCAGATTTTTAGGTGCAAATATTGTGGGCATTCATTTGACACATTAAGAGACAAGATAAAGCATGAATCCAAAACCAAAAATCAACATAAAGGCGGCATTCGTAAATTTCCATTATCATGTGTACACTGCAATGAAATGCTAGATACAGTATGTCAGCTGGATGTCCACAGAAGAAGACATAAACAAAAACCGGCTAAACCGGCTATTGTATCCTGCCGGTTTTGTCGATTAGAGTTTACACAATTTTTCAAAAAAAGAGGGTTTTACCGGCATGCAGTGATAATTGATAAGAAATGTGAGGCTTGTGGTATGAAACTTCACAGTACCTGTCATCAGAGAATCCATATGAAAAATATATGTCATGGAACATGTCAGTGTATGTATTGTGGAGCTCAGTTCAAAAGTATGTCACGTAAATATATCCATGAGAAGGGGCATTCTCCTTCATGGGGGCAGGCTAGGTGTAGTATGTGTGTTAGGGATCTGGCATGGTGTCAAATTACTGACCATAGGGAACATATGAAAGGTAAACGTTGTGCATATTGCCTTGAAACTATTCCATCAGAAGACCACAAGATTCCTCCACATCAGAGATTACAAAACAAACTCTACCTTTGCAGCTGTGGTGAAACGATTCAAGCAACATGCCAGAAGAAACTTCATAGGGGCAAGTTTGTATGCTGTAAGTGTGGTACGCATTTTGTAAGATATCAAGAGCTTGTTACTCATTTGGTGAAGTACAACATTGGTAATGTGCACACAACAATCACTGCATCAGAAGATAATTCTAGACTGATTAGTAAGAGGTTGTTAACGGAGATAGCAACATGGGATACTGTTGAAGAGGAAGGAAAGACAATGTATGTGTGTTTGTATTGCGGAGACAAAGTCAATACCTATGAAGAAATGATGCATCACAAATCAACCTTTAAATATGAATGTCCTCAATGCAAGAAACATTTTAGGACTCCACTGGCAGCTAATCATCATTTCATGCAGGTATATCATGACACTTGTAGGTCCCAGCCAGAGATTACCAAGAAAACAGGTGGACCTATGAGTGTTACGAAGAGAGAGACATTGAAAGCAAAAGATGACATATTGACACAATATTGTCAGCAGTCTGTATGTGATGAGCTTTATCAACAAGACAAAGAAAATGAGCAGCATTCAGGAAGAATGACACTTCAAATTGGTTTTGAAGAGTATAGTATTTTACCTACCAATCCTGCCAATGTCAAAGAAGATATTGCATTGGATGATAGCAAAGCTCAAAATGGATGTCCAGTGTCTATCAATGAGCTATCACAAATGGCTATAGAATCCTCACCTAATGCAACCAAATCAATCAATGGTTTGCAAGAGTATAGTATTTTAACTACCAACACTAGCAATATCAAAGAAGGTATTGTATTGGATGATAATAAAACTCAAGGATGTCCAGTGTCGTGTAGCAATGAGATGCCAGTAATGGCTAGTGACTCAGGGCTTAGTACAATCAAGTCAATGTTTACATCATTGGAGTCTTCATTTGGTACAATCAAATCAATCTTGACATCATGTGAAGCCAAGAGTGTGGAGCAACAACCTGCCGAAGAACATGACAATGCTATCAAAGTTCCACGGCAAGCAGCTGGAGAGCAATATACTTGTATTCATTGCAAGAAACAGTTCATTTCTAGTAATTCATCATCGAGGCATCTTCAACACACTAAAGGACTTTTGTACACCTGTACAAAATGTGATAGATCATTTGATTTGGTATGTGGCTTAGAGTATCATATAGCATGTATGTGTAAACATTGTGGAATGCATTTCAGTAGTATCAAAGCCAAAAAGGATCATGAACAGCAATGTGAAGATGCAAAGAGAATTGCAGACTGCAAAGTTTCGAGTTCATTGGTCAAGGATGAAAGGGAAGATGTGTTAATTGCATCTGTAAAAGAATCAAGAACACAGGCTGTGGAAGATGAAGAATTGATGCAGAGAGCTGTTGAAACAGATGATGGAAGTGATGAAGAAACGGACAATGCACCTGAAGCTGAAGGTATGGAGGTTGTTTCTAGAAATGAGGTTGATGAAAACAGGTCATCTGTGCACTCTAAACAGGATGATGTTGATGCAGTTAAAGGTGGTACACCTACAGAAAAGGAGACTGATGTTGTCAATATAAAACTTGAGATTAAAAGGACAATAGAGGAACGTATTGAGAAAGTTTGTAGTGAAGTTGAAGCGAAACTGTCATCTGTGCATTCTGTTGATGGAGCCAAAGATGACACACAAATTAAAAAGGAGAATGATGATGTCAGTACAGATTTTGAGGTTACAAAGACAGAGTTAATTGATGCAGTGGTGGACAGTGAAGCAGGGAAAGAAGTACTTTCCCATCAAAGTAAGAGGGTAAGGACAATCAAAGACAAAGAATTATCTCGACTGAGCTTGCGCAAGCCAGTAAGAAAAAATAGTGTACAGAAGAGAGCAGTAACAAGAAAAGGCAGTCTACAAAAGGGAGCAGTGACAGATGAAAAGAAGTGTGAGTTCTGTTTGCAGACGTCGTCAAAGCTTCCGAAAAAACTTGCCAAAAGCCGCCCTTGTTATCAAAATGATGAGTCTTTGAAGTGGATGCGATGTGTCTGCTTACACTGCAATCTTGAATTACCCACCAAATGTCACGTCAACTTTCATCTTGATATGTTTGAAAGGTGTACAAACAAGAAACATGGGTGTGGAAAGCATTTTACCACACTTAGGTCAAGTCGTATGCACTCCTGTCAGTGGTGTGGCCTTTGTGTGGAAATTAGTTTTGGGTCAAAGAAAGACTTAGCAATGCATAAAAAGATCTGGCACAAGATTGGGTGTGAAAAGATACCAGTACCAAGAGCATCACCAGGCCAGTGTGGATCAATAGACCAAATAAAACCTCTCAATACGAGTTTAGAGATTGAAGCAACTAACTGCACAACAAAGTCAGATGCTGCTGAAAGTAGTCAGCCAGTTAGTAGAAAGCGAAAGCAAAGTAAACAAGAACCAACAAAGAGACAGAAAACCACTATGGCAATTGCAGAGAAAGCACACAAAGCATCAAAACAAGTGATATTAACTGCCACATCAGACGGAGTAAACCCAACCCAAGCATTAAATGCAGCTATGCCAGTTTCTTTGCCAACTCCTAGAGTGAGCACATATGTATTACCAGCATCCAGCACAAAGATCCAGGATGTGCCCATTTCTAGGCCAATATTTGGTTCTGATGCATCAGGACATTCAGATTCTGAATTTCCTTCAGAACTTCAAAATAAGTTGACATCAGTTCAAAATAAGTTGACAGCAGTACTTGCATCACAAGGTTTGGAGCGCAAACTTAATAAAATTGCACTTGCTGCAGAAACATCATCCATCAGAAGAATGCTTTTAATTGGAGAGGAAGCAGAAAACCATTTTGTTGAATGTGTCACTCTAAATAACCAAAGTTACCTGATATTCAATCATCCAGCAAGTTATCAGGGGATACATCCTGAAAAACAAAATGACAAGAAATTTTCTGTTATGATCATACATAAAGATCACTTTTTAGATCAGAATAGGAAAACAAGTTGTGAAATGGGGAGTCCTAGACGAGCACGCCTTGTGGTTAAAATTGGAGAGTCTAAAGTACACACCATTGAGAGGTTGAACAATTTACCAGGGAACTATACATATATAGTAGAGTTGATAACATCACTTCCTGTCACCTCAAAAGAAGTGACCTCAACACTTGCTACTATCACCCCAAGACAAGGGAACTCAACCATATCTGTTACCACTAAAGAAGTGAACCCAAGACCACTGCTCATTACAAAAGAAGTGAACTCAGCATTGCCTTTCACCAGCACCATTAGAGAAATAAACTCAACCCCAGCTGTCACCTCAGAAGTGAATTCTGTGACACCTGTCACCACAAAAGAGAACCCAATACCACTGTTCATCACAAAAGTAGTGAACTCAACCAGCACCAGCACCATGAGAGAAGTAAACTCAACCCCAGCTGTCACCTTCAGTCATCAAGCAACACCAAATAACCAGATTGCTGCTGAGGCTATGAAGGATTTAGCTCACATTGCTGCAAAAGAAGACCATGAATTGAGTAGTACATTGGTAAAAAGACAGCTACCAAAGCAAACTCAGCAAGCAATGTCACAGAGTGCTGCTGAGGCTATGAAGAATTTAGCTCACATTGCTGCAAAAGAGGACCATGACTTGAGTGATACATTGGTAAAACCGCAGCTACCAAAGCAAATTCATCAAACAATGCAACAGAGTGCTACTAAGCTTGTCCGACTTCGACTTGTTACAGCTGGAAACCCATCAGGTAATGTCAATGTTGCCATTTTACCAGGTGGTTTGGTAGAACTTGCTAACATTGAACTTGGTGTGACAGAGCAATCATCAATCGGAAGAACACTTTTAATTGGCGAGAAAGGAGGAAACCATTTTGTTGAATGTGTCACTATAAATAACCAAAGTTACCTGACATTTAATCATCCAGCAAGTCATATGGGGATATTGTATATTGCACAACAAAATGAGGAAAACCTGTTTGTAATGATCAAGCGTAAAGATCAGAACAGTAAACCAAGTTGTGAACTGGTGAGTCTTAGACGTGCACTTGTGGTTGACATTGGGCAGTGTAAAGTGCACACCATTAAGAAGTTACATGGTTACAATTGTGCATATGTAGTGGAGTTGACAAAAACGCTACCTATTACCAAACAACAAGTGAACTCAACCCCTGTCACCTCAAAGGAAGTGCAGCCAACTCTACCAATCACCACAAATCAAGTTGACTCCAGACCACTGGTCACCACAACACAAGTGAACTCAACAGTATCTGTTGCTGCAAAAGAAGCAAACTCAAGACCACTGGTTACCACAAAACAAGTGAACTCATTAATGTCTGTTGCCACAGAAGGAGCAAACTCAAGTCCACTGGTCACCACAAAACAAATGAACTCAACAGTATCTATGGCTGCCAAAGGAGTGAACTCAAGACCAGTGATCACCTTGGAAGAGGTTAACTCAGCATCCCCTGTCCCTACTGTATTTGTTGGTACCAATGGAAATATCTACGCACTTGACACTGACAGTAGTGGAAGCAGATCAATTACCAACACCTATTTTTCTGTTGTTCCACATGGATTGATTGGATTTACTGACATCTTATTTGATACCATACAGGCATCAATTACAAATACACTTTTACTTGGGGAGAAAGCAAACTCACATTTTGTAGAATGTGTTACAATCAATGATGAAAGTTACCTGAAATTTAATCATCCCGGAAATTATACTGGAGTTATCACTTCATGTGAGGAACTTATCAGTGGAAAGAAACGATTGACAGTGACTATTGCGCCCAATTCTAGTAGTAGTGAGGGCGCCAGTTGCATGGAAGCACTTGTGGTGAAAGTTGGACAGTATAAAGTTCACACTGTAGAAGCATTACTTAATATAATGCATGTGTATTCAGTGGATTTGTCATTATAAATAGTAATATTAATTGAGGTACATGTCAGTGGTTAAGTGCAATATTCGCCTATTGCACGGTTCCGCCATATGCGAGAAGAGCCTCAAACTGGCAATAGACATTAAAGGAAGTATTGCGTAACTTAACGCAATGTTATTTGACTGGTTCAATTCCCATTCATGCATGCTGCCAGATCGAGGCTCTCCTTGCATATGGCGGAACCGTGCAATGGGTGAATAGTAATAGTTGTATGGACAATCTTTGACTAAATTGAGGATTATTAAAATATAGGTAATGCACAAATTTAGTCTTAAAAACAGTTAATTAAATTTTGATGAAATAATTAAAGGAGTATTTCGTGATCCTATCATATCCTCTTTTTATGAAATTTTTCAGTAGATATCCAAAAAAAAAGCTTATTCCCAAAATGTCAGTTGATGTATGATTATGTATATTACACTGTTCCATATTGTGTTGTAATATTGTGTTGTAATTTCGATCTGGTATACCAGAACAAAATTCAAATTTCACGATATCTTTGCTAAACGAATTATTCTGCAAGAAATCTTTTGTACATGAACATTATGTAGCCAGAGGTTTTCAGTGATATAAAAATCTCACCTTTTTTTGAGAAAAGTGGGGGATGATGCTGTGGATCACGAAATGCCCTTTTAACATGTGAAAAACACTAAGTAAACGAATTGAAACACAAACAAACCACCTGCAAAATGGTTGATACAATATTGCACTCACCTGGCGTGTGTTTGGTCACTGTACAACAGGGGTTCTCAACTAGATTTGCTCGCGGGCCACGGAGGACCAAACTCATTTCAAAGATGTGTGTTTGAGGGCCAAATACACACCTTGGTTTGCTAAAAATGTTTACTGTACATGTTAGAGCTGTTCCAGGGCCAACCACACTGGTCGACAGGCCGGATCTGGCCCGCGGGCCGCCAGTTGAGAGTCCCTGCTGTACAATATAAATGGGAGTGGATATGACATTTAAAAGGGCATTTCGTGATCCACAGCCTCATCCCCCCACTTTTCTCAAAAAAAGTTGAGATTTTTAATCACTGGAATACTCTGGATACATAATGTTTATGTACAAAATATTTCTTGCAGATTAATTCGCTTAGCAAAGATATCAAGAATTTGAATTTCGCTCTGGTGCACCAGAACGAAATTACAACGCATTGTCTATGGAGCAGTGTAATACACATAAACATGCATAACTCGCAAACACAAAATCGGAATCAACTGAAATTTTGGGAATATGCTTTTTTTCGTGGATATGTACTGAAAAATGTCATAAAAAGAGGATGCTAGGATCACGAAATACTCCTTTAAGTGACTTGTTTCCTTTAATTAAGATGGAATGTATATCAAAAAAGTAGTAGTTTCATCTGACATGGTGATATATCCACCAAAATGTATTACACTGTTCTATGCAACTTTATTTCTGATGGACATTTTATTTTTGAACAGACCATTCATATCAGGGGCATACAATTCTACAATTCGCTGTCATAGTGCATAGTAACCATTGGCTCATACACCTGTTCCAAATTTTGATATGCCATTATTGCCATAGGCTTTGTGTTGTGATCATTTCGATCAGTGGTTCGTAACAAAGAAAGCGTGATCCAGTTGACCTGGCAACGGCCATATTGTAACGTGGACTACAACAGCGTAGGACATAAATGAATAATTTGTATAGCCCCCTCTGGAAATCTACTGCATTACATGTACTTGCTCAATTAACATTTTGTGCAAATTTTATTATAAACATGAATACAGTTCTTTTTTATAGACCTTTCCATTTTACATGTATACATGTATACATGTAAGTCTATGGCGATGAATATTAGAGAAGGCGGGAAAGGGTGCTACATGTATAACCTAAAAAACAGAACTGCAGACTGTCTGCAGACAATTGAGAAACAAAATTTGCATAGAATGTTACTTGAGCAAGTATGAATATAATTAAACGATAGCGCGCGGACAGAGGGACGGACGGACACGCCATAATTAGTATTAAGATACTTAAGAAGGGGTACATGTAAAACCAAAACAAAGAATCCGCTACCTTAGTGGTTATAAAACAAATGGTATATGATACAAAAAAAAAATGTAGTGGTGTAGCCAGTGGGGACAGTCCCCTTTTCATCATGGTTGTCGGTAAGTCTTAGGCTTTTGTTGCACGACAGGCCTTGGTGAAAAAATAATTGGGGCCAACAATAGATAATTTTGTATTCACTGCTTGTGCAGGTGAAGAAACAAAATGTTGCTCACATACTTCAAATTTTTGATGATTTTTTGCCTGTTATGTTGCCATAATGAAGTTTCTTGAGCCCAATGGGAAATAAAATTTGGGTCAACAATTCACAATTTCCATCAGAAAAAATATCTCCATCGGTACATTTACAAGTTGTGCCCCCCCCCCCCCCCCGGTTCTGAAAACCTGGCTATGCCACTGGTGCATGGGCCATTAATTGTTATACATGATTTTTTATCTTATTTCTGAAATACTTGAGCATATTAACTCAGCATTGGAATTGGATTGTTTTGAGCATGACTCCCATGTATAAGGTTTCTTATTACCTACCTTTAATACATTACACAATGTAGATACATTTTCAAGTTTTTATTGTACTTTAATAAGTATCAAATATACTTTTTCCAGACATCACCAATCAATCGACGCGATATTGGGTCCAGCATTCAAATTAATCTCAAAATAGGGCTATATGCCTAAAATAGGTTGATTTTTGCTGAAATATACTCCAGCCCTGAGCAATCAGTAATTTGCTAGAATTAATTGAAATATGATTTTGACATTTTTGGAACAATCATAAAAACTGTAATGGTACAAGTGACTGAAAGAAATCTGATAAAAGGTAATACTGACATTTAACAAGTTTTTCTATTATCATGCAAATGAGACTGTCAAATTTGGAAATTGTAGTTTTAATATGTACATATGTGATGCAATCAAGCAAAATCAGTCAAAACTCGACATCAGTTTCTTATACATGTAGGATAGTAAAAAAAAAAAAAAAAAGCTGCATTTTCCAGAAAACCCCATTGAAATTGATCAACCAGTTGCAATGATATGAGCAATTGAAGAGTGTCTAAAACAAGAGAAAACAAAAGAAAATATTCCTTTGTTTGGCTATATCTTAAAATCAATATTTCCGAGTTCCAACTGATTTAGCGGGATTGCATCACATATATTTGACCTGATTAGCACCCGGGTACATAGCTCAAATACAGGACAGGGTGTCTCAGAAAGAACAATTTTGTTTTTGTGTAAATATTTTGATCTTGTTATGAAACAAAACGGAATAGTATACCACAAAGATTTGCCTAGTTGTGCACATGGGCTCCTAATAGGGTATTTATGTACAAATAGACAGTTCCTTGGGCCTCCTTGTATTTTATAGGAGAGGGCACTTTTAATTTGTGCCTAAAATATCAGTTATCATATCAGTTATGTCAAGGGAGCCAACATGTGCCTTTAAGCAAATCTTTACATAATGTTATTGAGTAAATGTGTGTGAAAAATATCAGGGTTATTATAGTATATAATGCTAAAGATAGCTAGTTGTACATTTCGTTGATGGGCAGGAAAAAACCTCCTATGTGTCATTTGATCCTGAAGTGAACATGTTTAAAGCAAAACCCCTTATGTAACTGGTTTGCAGTTTTATTTTAAACATGTTCAGGGGCCACAAACACATAGGTTTTTCCAGCCCAACGACAATTTGTAAATAGATAAGGAGCAGTGTTTTGTATAAATGATGGTTATTTACCAGCGAAGTGTTATGTGTAATCCAATTATCACTATAGTATAACAACTGGATCATGCTTTTGAGTCCTGAATCATGATTGAAATGATCGCAACACAAAGTCTATGACATGTACTATCAATTCCAAAAGGAGCGTGATCCAGTTACCAGGGCCTGGATTTCGACGAGAATCACAGAATCGATTCTGGTAATGATTCTCACTGCACTTACTGTATCATACAGTAAGTGCAGTGACTGTGATGGATGTTGATTCTCGTAAACCAAGACAGAATCTAGGCCCTGCAGGTGAATGATAAGAGGCATTGCAGTGAACATACACATGAAGGCATTTGTTTATCTGTGCCCCTGTGGTCCATCCACCATGGGGGTCAGTTGTTATAACATGATCAAATTGTCCAAGATACACCTATCCTGTAAACATGCTTCAAATGTTCCTTATCAGAAGTGATAAAAAAGTAAATTGTTATATTGATTGAGGATGCATAGTTTCATGTTTTATAGTCAAGACAGTCGGATGACAACAACCTGTTTCATATAATTATTTATATCAAATTTTCAAAATGATCTGATTTTACCAAACTGGTTTGCAAATTACTCTAGATATGATATCTGAATAATATGGGTGCAGTTTTTGTCTTTGTCTCGCCTGATAAGGCAGGAGACTATATAATCACTTTTCCGTATGTAGGGGTGTATGTGTGTGTGTATGTGACAAATTTGGTTAAAGTTTTGGTTAAAGTTTGCTTTCCACCTATTTTCTCGCACACTAGAGTCGCACGTTCCTCAAACTTGGTGGGTGGGTGCATCTTGACCCAAGACAGAACCGGTTTGTATTGGTTAGTGGGTCAAGGTCACTGAGGTCATGTAGGGGTCATCTGAGGTCAAATGAGTAAAACTGTCGTATGGGCATGAAACTTGGTTGGTACAGTCAACATTTAAAGCCAAATTTTTGGAAGGTCATTTCAAGGTCACCAGGGGTCATCTGAGGTCAAATTAGTAAAAACTGTTGTATGGGCATGAAACTTGGTGGGTACAGTCAACATTTAAAGCCAAATTTTTGGAAGGTCATTTCGAGGTCACCAGGGTCATCTGAGGTCAAATTAGTAAAAACTGTTGTACGGGCATGAAACTTGGTGGGTACAGTCAACATTTAAAGCCAAATTTTTGGAAGGTCATTTCAAGGTCACTAGGGGTCATCTGAGGTCAAATTTAGTAAAAACTGTTGTACGGGCATGAAACTTGGTGGGTACAGTCAACCTTCAAAGCCAAATTTTTGGAAGGTCATTTCAAGGTCACCAGGGGTCATATGAGGTCAAATTTAGTACAAACTGTTGTACGGGCATGAAACTTGGTGGGTACAGTCAACATTTAAAGCCCAATTTTTGGAAGGTCATTTCGAGGTCACCAGGGGTCATCTGAGGTCAAATTAGTAAAAACTGTTGTACGGGCATGAATCTTGGTGGGTACAGTCAACATTTAAAGCCAAATTTTTGGAAGGTCATTTCGAGGTCACCAGGGGTCATCTGAGGTCAAATTAGTAAAAACTGTTGTATGGGCATGAAACTTGGTGGGTACAGTCAACATTTTAAAGCCAAATTTTTGGAAGGTCATTTCGAGGCCACCAGGGGTCATCTGAGGTCAAATTAGTAAAAATTTCAGATAGGCATGAAATTTGGTGGGTACAGTCAACATTTAGAGCCAAATTTTTGGAAGGTCATTTCAGGGTCACCAGGGGTCATCTGAGGTCAAATTAGTAAAAACTGTTGCATGGGCATGAAACTTGGTGGGTACAGTCACCATCAGCCAGATAATCGTGCCCAGCCGATAACCGCCAAATTCATTTACCTCTACCAAAAGTAATCGCAAAAGCAGGTGGTCGCGAAAGCAGGCGAGACTCGTGGTTCGAGAACCGCCTTGTTTATATCAAGTCTGCTATAATATTGTGGCAACTAATGGCTAACATTTGCTAATAGGAATATGTACAGGTTAACCTTTGAAACATAGATTTAGGTTTTAGATATAGCAAACAAATCACATCTGGTATTTGTTTTGTCAATAAGAATTTTTGGTGATAACAGCAATTTGAAAATAAGACATCTGTGCAACCAGTTTTTGGCATTTGTTAATAACCATTTAACTATGCATCCAACAGCAATGTGAAAATTGACGCTTTGGTCCCACGATTGTGTACTGAAGATAGCCATTCAAGTCTATAGGTGTACTCAACTGAAGATAATTGAATCAAAGATCAGGGTTGCTATGATCTTTTGAAGATAGCAATTAACATAACAGGTGCTATCTTCTGAAGATGCATACACAAGTAGTATCAAGATGTGGGTTGCTATCTACTGATGCTCAGTCAAGATTAATGGGGACATTTTCTTGGGTCACTGCAATTCCAGTGTAGTAATTGGATTCCTTGCCCCTATAATATACATAACTTTTGTAACCACTGTGTTATTAGTTTGTGAGAAAAATGCAAAAATAGACACAAATTTATCGAGGGGTGTAGTACCCCCTTAAGATTGCAGACTATTCAATAATTTTGCTATGCACAAATTTCTATCAAAACTGCGACCAAAATACTATTCCAATTCAAAATGACTAAGACTTGAATAGCGAGGTCACCGCCGGGGGTCAGGGATCAGGCTCGAGGTTACACTCACATTGATACACATTGGTCATGTGTGTACAGAAAATTTCTCGAGAAAATTTAGCCATTAATCTTGACTGATGATGGCAGTTATTGAAATCAGGATTGCTATCTACTGAAGATAGCCAAATAAATATCCACTAAAGATACAGTACTGAAATCCATGTTGCTATCTACTGAATAGAGCTACATGTATAAATCAATTATGGGTGCTGTATCAAGATGGGTTTGCTTGCTATCTACTGATGATAGCAGAATTGAGATCAGGGTTGCTATCTGCTATAAATATTCAATCTGTGCTCTCTGCTGAAGATACTGTACTAAGATCCAGGTTACTATCTACTGAATGAAGAGAGCCATTAATCAATTATGAGTGCTATTTTATCTACTGAAGATAACAGTATCAAGACGGAGTTGCTATCTACTGATGATAGCAGTATTGAGATCAGGTTTTGCTATCTACTGATGCTAACAATTGTGACACGATCTGGTCCATGGGGGCCAAATGAGGCATTTTTGAAAATTGAGTTACTGTAATTATTACATTACACACACAATAGGCTATCATTTACTGAAAACACCAAAGGTCTAGCATACTTGGTTCTAAAGTTATGAAGTTTTTTGATGTCTATTTTCTTATGTATTTTATTGTGTTTTACTCCATATTTTAACCTTTATCTCAGTTTCAAATTTGCCGCCTTTGGCCTGCATGGACCTGATTGTGTCATAATTAAAGATTATGGGTGCTTTCTACTGAAGATAGGGAAAATATCAAGATCAGGGTTGATAATAAAATGTATGCACACAAATACCAAGGTGTATCATGTTTTATTTGGGTGTTGAATGTACATGTATTCAGCTAGGAATTACCTAAAAATATAGGTTATACACAAGAGGATATTGTATAGGATATAAATTATACATGCATACATTTCCTAAAAGCTCACAAAAACAAAAGTCCTGGGAAAGTAGTGCAACAGCACCTAATTTGCATAAATCCAAAATGGATGCTTAGATAGGGGTGAAACTGATGCACAGTTCTTTAGTTAAAAGGTCAAATGTCAAAATTGGGGTTCCACAGGCTACAGGGGACAAAAATTGAAACATTCTCAGATTTTGATAAAAATGGTGTCAAGATTGTTCAGCTATTGCAAAATTGTTTAGTTTTTCATGTCTCATGGTTTGTTACCTAGGCCTACGTAACGGCAAAAAAATTAGTTCAAGGTTCAGCGAACCCTGTTGACAGCCCTGTTGACATTGACCTATTTTTTAGAACAGTTTGATTAAAATAAGTTGATTTTACAATTGTAGATGCCTGTACACATGGTACATGGAGCCAAAGCTTCTGTGAACTTTTTGCCTATAACTCGAGAACTGTACATCCGAGACAGTTCAAACTATACAAGTTTTTGTTCAGAATCCTATGATGAGAGGAATAGGGCCTACATTGGTATTAATATTGTTTTTACCCATTTTGAAATTTCACCCCTACATAACTCAGTGGGCACATCAAGAAAAATGACGTCAATAACAACGTCGGAACGTTGTAGGATGGCTGATATGCAAGTTGTTTTTTATGTGTTTTTTTGACGTCAATTGGTTGGTTCAACCTCAGACGAAAATACCTAGGTATTTTCGTCTCAGGTTCAACATTCATTGTAAAAACAAATTTTACAACCGGGGCAAATTTTGGTTGGTTTAATGTTGTACTGAAGTATGGTTGTTATTACAACGTTACACCAACCAATTTACGTCAAAAAAATTAAATCCATCCTACAACCACTTTCCGACGTTGGATTGACGTCATTTTTCCGATGTTCCCACTGGGAGGCAGGGTCCAGAGAGACACATGCACGGGACGCCACATTTGAGGGGATAAAAAATAATCAATTTGGTGCCCCCTCCAATTTTGAAAATGTCACACGCATCTCGGCACAAATAGGCCTGGTCATTTAAAAGATCAATTTAAAAGGGCATTTTGTGATCCACAGCATCATCCCCCACTTTCCTCAAAAAAAGTTGAGATTTTTTTATCACTGGAAACCTCTGGTTACATAATGTTTATGTACAAAAAAATTCTTGCAGATTAATACGTTTAGCAAAGATGTCGTGATGCATCCTCGACTGGGCGCCACAACCCCTAGCTACGCCTCTGCTGGGAAGCAGCCATTTTGGAAATTATGCAAAGAATTTTTTGTGTGAGATTTTGGGAGATCCGTGGGTGATGGATGCATTAATGAATTGGTATAGATATAGATAACCCACTTTTTCCTTTGCCTAAACCCATAAGCATTGAATCCCCCCGGAATGCCCCTCCCACCCACTACCATAGTTTCTACCACCCATTACACCCAGGTTGACATACCTGTCGGGAGCATTGGATGCACTACGGGGGATCCCCCCAATAAAATCTTGTCCCCCCCAGACCCCCCACTTTCAAGGAAAAAAAAAATCAAATTACAGAAATTTCCATTTGTGCGGTGATTTTGGGCAAAATTTGTTGACACCCCCCCCAAAAAAAAAAAGTACTGGTGCCGCCACCACTGGTCGGAAGATTAGGCCTGCATAATGTTAAAATACTCCACGCCCTATTTTGGAATCCCAGCTTACAGGTACTGTACACCACAATTGTACACCCTAGTTGTTCCTTCCTCGCCATACGTACGGAGAAGTCAGTGGAAATCGTAGTGACGGGGCCGGGGGTGTGAGTACCTCGGGCTAGATCATAAGTAGTGTATATGCCCTAATAAGGTGATGACATGAGTGATTGAGATCCCCTTATTTGCAGGCAGGCCCGTAACCAGGAGGGGGGCTGGGGCGGACGCCTCCCCACAATGTCCCAAAAGTCCCCTTTTTTTTACCCAAAAGTCCCATTTGCGAGCGTAGCTAGCGAAAAATTAGGTTTTTTTATACCTTTTGGTCAAAAAAGGTCCAATTTTTTTTTCAAAATCTGCCCCCCCCTAAGGTCCACTTTTTCAAAATAGCCCCCCCCCCCCAAATAAATCCTGGTTACGAGCCTGTTCGCAGGGAGGCACTCAAATTGTATGGGGATGTGCTGACAGCAATTTAAATCTAGGGATCATTTGGTGAGAGATTTGACACTAAAAAAGGTTAATATAGGTGATAGTCAGGGGTGGTGCAATAATTATGTGTACCCTGGGGTGGTGAATTATAGGGGGGGGCAAAGAAATTCCCATTTCTAAAATAACTTGTGTATAAAAGGTGAAAGCAATTATTTAGTTGGCTCTTTGCAGAATATGAAGAGAGATTGTAGACTCTATATGGTCGAATCCAACCAAAAGTGTCCACGGGCCAAAAATAAAAGTCCGAAATAAAAATGTCTCCACAATTTTTTCCTTTTGCCCATTGATTGATGACATATTGGCCTTATAGGAACCAAAAGTGCCATTACTAATCTTGAAAAATAAATCCAGGACGTGTGATAGTAAATGTGATATCAAAACCCAATGTTACCTACGAATACCACTAGGATGCTTTCACTATCGCAATACTAATCAACCTAAAACAAATGGAATATTCCCATTAACGCTTTTTTCGTGTAATGTAGACCACAGGGTATCAGGAAAATGCTAGCTAAACCAATAAATATTTGTTTTTATTTTTATAACGCGATCAATATGATCTTAATCAATTTATGCTAGTTTATTTTTGAAAATGAAGTTTAGGTCAGTTTCTGTATTTTATTTATCAAATGAGTATGAATCAATTTACACATTGTATAAGAACGAGTAGGATATATGTTTTCAAGAATATTAGGAATTATAAGCATACACCTAACGCTTTATACAATGAAAAGGTGAACAAACCCGGGTATTCGTAGGTAACATGAGCGATTTAACAATATCTATATTGAGTTTAGCGGTTTAAAGTTTGCTATTATGGTAATGAATTAATAAAATGGTAGTTTTTAGATCTCTTTCAGATGGTACGTCCAAATGAATAAATGCTATTACCTTAGATCAAAACTTTTTGATGCTTTTAGCAAGATTTTGACCACTTCATTTTGATATACAAGTAGTTAATCAGCAATTTTACATAATAAATAATTGTTGAATGAATCCGTATATGGGGAATAATAGTGTCCTGGGGTACCGCTTAAAGTTTTTGACAATTAATTTCCATTGGTAGCGACACTTCATTACACATGTCATGTATTATGCTGTATTCGTAAGTAACATTTCAGTATTTGTAGGCAAGAATTAGACTTTTGGTGGATATCCCAATCAAAACTTCATTTTATAAAGCACTTTGAATGTATCATTTTCTTTATGTGCGTTTATTGATACTTTAGACCCTATCATGTATTAAAAGTGTCGGTTCACAGTGGTTGAAAGAGTATTGAAGTAAGAAACAAAGGTACTAAAGTGACTTTAATTTGCTTAATTGCACACAACTCGCTTAAAACCGTTATTGCAGACTTGTGAAGTCCATCTTGGAGTCAGTTACGTCTTGTGGCCTTTCGTTTGAGGGCAACTACAATTAGCTTTATACCAGGGTCCATCATTATGTTGTCTAGATCATGAGACAATGAGAACAGTCGTTTTTTTCCATGGTATTCGTAGGTAACCTTAGCGAAAACGTCAAATGTTACCTTTGAATAAATCAATTTGGACACAAATTACTCAGACACCAGAAGGTCGGTAAACATTTAAAATGAAGCACACATGATAGTTGACTAATCCAAGTATTTATCCCCTTCTAATCTTCTTTGAATCTGATTTTTCTTTCAAATGAGCAGACCGTCGTCTATTTCAGTACATATTTTTCAACAATTAAGCCGTATTCAGTTTTGCATGGTGGGCATGTATGTGAATTCGCAACTTTCATTGACATATGATTTGATAGCAAACATACAGGCCTTCGTTATGTACCAATATGGGCATTGGCATGAATGGCAGTGTTTCACAATACTGTCATGATAAATTTGTATTCGTAGGTAACATTCGGTTACCGAAATTTACCTACGAATACTTGCTTTTATTGTTGACATCTCAGAAATATTTAAACGCAGGCTATTGAAACTTGGTAGAAATAAAGAGTGTATTACCCTGCACCTATTGCTTAACTATTGTTTACTACTAGCGGGTACCCGCGCTTCGCGCGGGCCCCCGCTAGATGAGTAAACAGGAGCGGTTAGTAAACGGTAGCGGTTAGCATAAACGATGGAAATGGTAATCATGGCAATTGCTTGGTATTGATTTAACAGCTCAATTATTACGCGGTCAGTGATGTGGCATTTGTTGCCTCCATTTTGGAAACAATTTCCTTTAGCATAGGCCTACTAATATATCTTTTGCGTAATTTTTGTACCAAACACCCTTTTGACTTATTTTTTCTTTGTCTTTCCTTTTTTCTTTCAGTTTCTCTCTCTATCTCTTTCCATTGATTGCTTTCCCGTTATTTCGTTCCATTTCTCTCTTTTTCATTTTCTTGCTTGTTCGCTTTCTTTCTTTCTTTCTTTCTGTCTGTCTGTCTCTCTAGCTTTCTTTCCTTTTTTCTATTTTATTCTTTGTCTTTCCCTTTCTTTCTTTTCGTTTCTCTCTCCTTTCTCTTTCTTGCTTTCCTTTTGTTTCCCTCTTTTTCTTTCTTTCTTTCTTTCTTTCTTTCTTTCTTTCTTTCTTTCTTTCTTTCTTTCTTTCTTTCTTTCTTTCTTTCTTTCTTTCTTTCTTTCTTTCTTTCTTTCTTTCTTTCTTTCTTTCTTTCTTTCTTTCTTTCTTTCTTTCTTTCTTTCTTTCTTTCCTACTTTCTTTCCTACTTTCCTTCCTTCCTTCTTCTTTTTTTACTTAGGCATAAATCCATCCCGGAGTGGGGAATAAATTCCCCCAATATTTTGATAAGGGACATGGTCTATATACAATCACCTCCATGTTGACGCATTATGTCATGTGGGTTTCGTTCTTTCTTTTAAATTTGTTTCTGTTTCATGAAGTAGGCCTATAATAGCAACATTGGGTTTCAAGAAGGTACATAGACGTAAATTCCGGTGGTGGGTGGGGGAACCCCCCCCATATTTTGATAGAAGCAATGGTCCATACAATCACTCACCCCTAAGTTGACACCTGTATACATGTGGGTTTCTGACAAAATTAACCTCATATTTGGCCAAACTAAAAAGTTTTTTGTTCACGCATGTATGTGGGTTTTTTCTTTCTTTCTTTCTTTCTTTCTTTTAAATTTGTTTCTGTTTCATCAAGTAGGCCTATAATAGCAACATTGGGTTTCAAGAAGGTTGAGTTACATAGGCGTACATTCCGGTGGTGGGGTGGGGGATACCCCCCCCCCCCCAATATTTTGATAAGGGCAATGGTACAATCACCCCCAAGAAAGTTGACACCTGTAGGCCTATACATGTGGGTTTCTGACAAAATCAAACGCATATTTGGCCAAACTAAAAAGTGCCCATTTTTGCGGTCTTCGTGCGAATTTGTTCCACTTTTGCACCATATAATTCACCATTTTAGCTTCATTATGGCCATAAATTATTCTGTCGCCAAACGGTGCAGGATTCACTGTATGCCTATTTCAAGAAATTGAAACGGACTATCCATGTATCCCCATATCAAAAGAAATCTATACGCCACTGTTAATGTTGCCAAAAGGTGCCGGATTCACTATTTTAATATGCCTACTTCAAGTTCAGGAAATGTTTTTCATCTCTATCCCCCCAATGTCAAAACTACAGCATTGAGATAACATAGTGGTTCGTTGCGCCTTACCATGCTAATAATGCTCCTCCCTCCCCATCGAAATTCATCACAACATGACAAACGAATAAACTCAAATTACTTTCCAATATAGGCCTACCTTGAATTTAAAATCTTCGGAAAGTCATCACAAAATAAGTTACCAAAAGTCATCATAAACGAATTCAGTTGATTTATTATATAACGGTTGCGGTTTATAATGCCCACTCTCCATCGAAAGTCACCACGAACGGATGAACTATGATCACTTTCAAAATATTAGATCACTTAAAATTTTTCGAAAATCATCTGTGTAGCGGTTACAGTATTTTCATACGGTTATACAATTTTACAAATACGAAATATCCGCCGTGAGCAGTGTGTTTGTCTTGAACATGCGCGTATATATAGGATACGCGTATTTTAAAGCTTGTCCGTAGCAACGCGTGCGGGTTCACCATTGGTTGATCTACCAAATAAATCCAAATAATTATTTGTTTTTTATTAATTTATCTATCTATCTATGCATTTACCATTCTTCTGGAAATGCTAGAACTTATTTATTTATCTATTTATTAATTTATAATTTATCTATAATCTCCGAGATGATACCGATGAATCGATCAGTTCCTCTTCAAAGTATCGATTATCGGCAAGTTCCTCTTTAATAGTATAGATTCTCTCACTTTGTGGAAATGACACAGCTTTTAACATGTATTCGGAGGTAATGCATATTTTTTACCAAACCTACCTTTGTGCCATTTAGAATTTCTGGCAGCTAAACACAATAATAAAGATGCCCGAATGCAATGCATTTCAGTATTGGACATATCAAAGCTGGTATCAATTGCGCATTTATTAGTGATTTCCATTTTTTAAAGATATATCTAGTGCTATGAAAAATTGTATTCGTAGGTAATGTAAAAAAATACCACTCAAAAAATGATCACAAAAAAATCATAATTATGTACAAATATGTGAAAAATTGAACAGGCAATCTTTGAATACACGCCTTTCAGGAAATCAATTTAGATTCAATCCAATGACTTCTTTTCATAACTGATTTAGACGTTTTGAAAAATACTTTAAGAAATATTTTGAAAAAATGGGTTAAAATAGCATGTTTTGGGGTCTCTGTGTCTAAGTTTTTCACAGAAGGGGTCTTATTATATATGGCGCGAAGCGTATGATCAAGGCGAATAAACACAATACAAAAATGAATGCCAATTGATTAATACTTTTAAGTTATGGCCCTGAACATGCCGTGTACACTTTTCGTTGGATTCGACCATATATGTGTGTTGGTCGACGTTGTGCTTCAAAAGGAGGTACATTTGAACCAATTTGCATAGCCAATAATGTGCTATTTTAATACAGCAACGAATAAAAGGAGAGTTTGACAGGGGCGTAGCCAGCCCTCTTTGCCAGGGTGGGCAAGGCTCCAAAAATTTCCCCCAAATAAATAAATAGAGCGAAGCGAGCATAGCGAGTGGAGCGACCACTGGCGTGCATGGGGGCCCGCTTTAGGGCCCCTGGTGGGTGTCCAGGGGGCGAAGCCCCCGGAAGCTCATGGGTTTGGGGCATTTTTACCCCATGAGAGGAAGCCTCATTGCATGCATTTGTAACGTTTTTATGTGAAAAGTTTGCCATGTATAAAATGTAAAGTTTTGATTTTAGAAATATCTGAAAGGGCCTGCTTTAGGGGCCCTGGTGGGGGTCCAGGGGGCGAAGCCCCGGAAGCTCATTGATTTGGGGCATTTTTATACCATGAGGAGAAGCATCCTTGCATACATTTGTAACGTTATTGAAAATTTTGCCATGTAAAAATGCAAGTTTTGATTCTAGAATTATCTGAAAGGAAACAAAAATGAATTTACAAAGTAAGAACAATACAATAAAACAATACTGATATTCTTGAGTTGATTTAACAAGTTGTTACATTCACTAAATTATATTCACTTAAATTATTCCCCCCTTCTCCCTTCGTTCTCTTTCCTTCTTCTTTACATTCTCCAATTTCTTCCCCTTTCTCTCATTCCTTCCCCCTTCCATTAAATTACTTTCCAATCACTTCCCCTTCTGTTCCTTAAGTTTCCATTCTTTCTCTTTCCATCTTCTTCATATTCTTCAGTTTCTTCCCCTTTCTCTCATTCCTTCCCCCTTCCATTACACTCACTTAAATTATTTCCCCTCAAATCACTTTCCGTTCCCTTCCTTAAATTCTTTGTTCTTTATTCTTTTTTTTTATTTATTCCCCTTTCATGCACTCCTTCCCCCTGTGCATGAATTGCTTCCCCACAAGAAACAGGCAAGTTGTTGTTTTTTCATCTTTTCCCCTCTTTTGTTCCCCTTTCCTTTTCCTTCCCCCATAGACCCTCTTAGGCTTCCTTTTTTTTTCTTTTCTTTCTTTTTTATTTATTCAGGTTTCCTCTCTGTTGCTTTTCCTTCCCTCTTGACCCTTTCTTTCCCATTCCCTCTTCATTTTCTCTTCTATCCTTTCCCCTTCTTTCTTTTTTTTCCTTTCTTTTTCCCTTCTTTCCTTTCTTTTCCCTTCTTTCCTCTTTTCTTCCCCCTCTCCTTTCTCTTTTTTCCCCTTCTCGCTCCAAAATTTCCCCCCAGATTTTTCCAGGGGTGGGATTAGCATGTGTCCGTCACAGACCACTCGCAACCTGGGTAAACAAACAATCAGAGCCGAAAGATCCCTGTTTCCTGGAGAAAGAGACTGATTGGAGAAAGAAGCATCTTAGCTGGAGAAAGTGTCAACTGTAAAAGGAAAAGCGTTTGGACAAAGCTGCATCATTTCTGTGCAAGGATTTACGCAAATGATATATAAATGCAAGTGTTCACTGGACTTCGCTGAACAAATATTTTTGTAGGATAAGAGAACAAGGATATAGACATCAGCCAGCCAGAACATTGTACCAGAACACTATAATCATGAAGAAGAAGACTGCTGGTTACAAACTAATTAATATGAAAATTGTGATTGTGTGATATATATTGTAATAGGCCTATACAGAAAATAAAGGTAGAGAAGCGACACTCCGTACAATTAACGTGCAGACGGCCTATACCGATGTGAGGACAGAAAATGTGACTCTCCTGCTCTCCTGCTAGTCTCGGGCGCGGGCCAGACTGTATGCGGTATGAACAAAAACATAATTAACTGGTTGTGTAGGAGACTAGCAGGAGAGTCACATTTTTCTGTCCTCTGCTGTCCTCCGGAGTGTCGCGGTCCTGACTGGGATGTATATACATTTATTGTTCATGTACCAATCATATTTTACTTTTAATTAAAGACCAGATATTGTTAACTTAATCAAATAGTGTATTCGTGTGAACTTGGGAATAAGGTGATTTTGGCCTCATAACACTATTTTGTCCAGGTGTACCCATTATTTTACTTGAATAGACTATTCTACAAGTAAAGTCATACAGTTATATCCTCTGTATGTGTTTGTGCTTGTAGGTACGTGCAGGCGGCTGACACTGAAAAATTTGCATGGAAAAATGACCCGTCTCCTCCGCAGCCAATTTGGTTCCGCTCCATCGAAATCAAGCCGGTCACGGAGGAGACTACCCTCCTTTGTGTTTGTTCATTTGTGTATGGAGTGCCCTTTTTGGAGTCCGGAATGACTTAGGCTACGCTCTCAGCTAGAGTCCGACGCTGCATTGCACTAGAAATACCTTTTCTGTGAAATCGCTATAGAGCCAACCGGGAGCACGTATTCGTTTTGAAAATATAGCATTAAAATTAGTATCACCCTTGTGGCCACCGTGCAGTGGAAAACCTTAATTCTTTCATTAAAAGGAAATAAAAATTTAAAAAAACACGGATCTACTTGTGCACCAATAAAATTGGCACAGCAATTTGTCTCAAATATGAATGAATTTTAAGAAACATACGGGGTATGATGAACATTGACCTGACGCCATGATAGTAGGATCTATTAGTCGTTTTGTATACAATGTATATACCGTATTGTCATAATACCAATATTTGTCATTATATATAATGAGTAATATCTAGCAACGTAAATGTGCAGTTCATATGCACAAACGAATACTGATCTTTATGATATTCAGGTTTTTGTACATCACATATAACATGTCACATAGGAGGTCATACGTGTTGACCTTCATCTATTGTATTTGTTCATCTGTGTATGGAGAGGATTAGCGCCATTAAACGCCATTAAAACGCCATCAGTATTAGGGCGTAGTTCAGTGAACTCGCCGGATTGCTATTCCAAGTACTTTGATAATACAGATAATATGTATTAATGGGTCGAGGCGATTGCATTGAAAAACCTAATAAATTATTCATAACAGTTACGTAATCAATCGATAGTGCGGACACTTTTTATTTGCAAACCACCAAAATTCGTGATCTTTTAGCGTTGGAAAAGAAACCACGTGAATAGAGTGCCCTCTCAAGAATATCAACTCTCTGGTACGTGTGTGGTGTTCTTTTGGACGTGTGTGAATGGATGTAGTGAGTGAGGATCAGCGTGCACGTGTTAGCGCCCCAGATTCACGGCATGTAGTCTATGCGCATGCTGAAATGTGTTAATTTTAAGCAGGAATATATAATAACATTCTATACATGTTTAAGGCTGATGAAAGTTATCAAAATAATGAATGAATAATGGACACGATCTGACATGGTGGTGCATTTTGTGGTTTTATCCCCTTTTTTTGTTGTTAAAAAAAAAAAAAAAACAAAATGGGCTATTCCAGTTGAAATCCATATTATACCCTATGGATTCAGGTAACCCCATTTTCCATTCACACACCCTGTGTGGAAGATTAAGGTAATATCGCATGCATAGGTTTCAAATTGAGTAGCCCAATATATGATTGCTATCCATGTGCCAAGCAGGACTCTAAATTAATCACCGACTCATCAATTTTTTAATCTTTCTAAAACATTTATTTATCAATAGAATAAAAATCTACTTGATTATATCTCACCACTGATATAAACACAGAATAACAGTATTATATTATTAGCTATTATTATACGTAATATACAAATGAAACTGAAGGTATTATCAGAGAAGTGATATGCGTTCAATAATAATAATAATAATAATAAAAAAAGTATCTCTGGTATTATGTACTATCGAGATACCCACTCTGCGGGAGTGAAAATATTTTATCAACAAAGGTATTCCAGTTGAAACATACATGGTCTTAATCTCCCACACAGGGGGTGTGAATTTCAAATGAGGGTACCTGAATGGGTGACTCCATTTGAAAATCTACATCCCTTGTGTGGGAGATCAAGGTCATGTCGTCCATAGGTGGCATATGGACTTAAAAAGTTATAGCCAAAAGATTAAAATCAGATGTTAATTTTAGCGTTTGCCTCAGACAATCCCCGAAAAATAGCTGGTAGCCCAATACATCAAAGCATGAGAACATTAGACTCTGGACACACACACACACACCCCACACCCCAGGTTTTAAAAAACTAGTATAAATGGTAGATGCATTGTGATTCAGTCTAAGGGATTTTGTGGGTAAAATCATAATGTGTACATACTATGCCTTGAGTTTTCTGTGTCACACATGTAACTGGTACACATACTGTAATTAAACGCATGATTCTCATCATCCCATTGCATCTTACTGTGCATATGTATATCGCCTTAGAATCAAAGTTTTGGCACAAATTTATTCAAAAAATATGCCATAAATGCAAAAAAAAAAAATATTTAGTTCTCATCTTCTCAATAATCATGACAAATAAAGTTATTAAGAAATGTTCAGATTTTGTAGTTGCATACCATTGTGGTCTCAGAGGAGAAGTCATGGTATAATTTTCAGTGTTGGAGGACTCGGGACTCGGACTCGGACTCGAGTCCGGACTCGAGTCCTTTTTCAAGGACTCGGACTCGGACTTGGACTCGGGAGCTAAGGACTCGGACTCGGACTCGGACTCGGACCCCAAGGACTGGGGACTCGGCTCCGAGTCCTCCTCGAATCCGGCAAAATAGGGTCTTTTAGGTCTTTCATTGTAAACTTCCTTGCTTGATCAATGATTACATCACGTGATTACTTAAGTAATTTTGCATGCAAATAAATTCAGTTTGTAAATAAAAGTACAACCAAAAAGCAAGATTGCTTTCAGTTATATCTTTATCAATGGTATTTAATCATAATAATTTGTTTTGATATCACTGCTTTGTTAGACGCAAGTCTAGAATGTAGCCTACATGAATAATTTTGGTAGGGTGTGTGGCGCCGAACTTTGGGAACTAAGAACTGATTTGTGGGCTAAATAGGGGCTTGATGAACTGAAATCAACATTGAACTGGAGCATGATGCAAATGTGGGTCTTTTAAGACCCACATTTGCATCCAAATGTAAAAGGAACTGCCTTAAAAGGAACTGCCGGAGAGCCTGAACAAGGGACCCTTGACCGCCGCACATACCACACCCGTACCACCTTTACATGTGAGTGACCACCCCCACCCCCGGAATAATACTGCATAGGCCTACAGCCTGATCCAACACCCCTTCATTTAGCACCTGACGTTTGGTACTGACGTCATATTTTTATTGTCATAATGCATCTTTTGCTCTCTTTAAAACACAAGTTACTGTGAGTCTGTGATTATTCTGTTTCCAAGGTATGCTACCTATAAGGGGCTGAGCAAAAATTATGAGCATTGGGGGAAGGTAAAATTGGGGGTAAGAATTTTTTGGCCGATCGAAAGGGAGGGTGGAAGCCATTTTTGGCAAACCGAGAATTTTTGGCACATACGGGGCTCCTTTCAAATAAAACGCTCTAAGGCATATAGAAAACAGTACGGAAACGCTTACAATGCAAATTTCCCTGCTCGCTGCGCTCGCAACATAATCTAAACCATTAAGGTTTGTAAATTGGAATCCTAAAAAATGGCATGTGCAAAGGGGGGGGGGGACGGGGGTGCAAAGATTTTTGGCAAGCCGGGAGGGGGGACAAGCGATTTTTGGCCGACCGAGAGGGGATAAGCATTTTTGCAATTTCACTCCTAATAATAATTATTGCACAGCTCCCAAACAATACTAGGCATGCTAGTTGGGACGAGCAAATTATGTATTTACAAGAAAATAATATAGACCTAAAATTCTGGTTAAGTATAGGCCTACGTTGACAAAGTATTGGTGAAAACCCCGGGCTTGAATTTGATACATAAGGACTCGGACTCGGACTCGGACTCGAACATTGAGGACTCGGACTCGGACTCGGACTCGGACATCAGAAATTGGCAGGGACTCGGACTCGGACTTGGACTCGGACACCAAGGACTCGGACTCGGACTCGGATGATGAGGACTCGACTACAACACTGATAATTTTTCAGATATCCATTTTTTTATTATGTTTATGTGTTAAAATCTCATACAACCAGACACCTCTAAAACTATCCTTCTTTTGGCCTATTTTGGCATTTGCCTGCTCTTTGTATGCATGTGTCTCCCAGTAAATTCATTCTGGGAGTGAGTCAGCAGGAGCACATCACAATTTTACCCCCTTGGGAAAGTTTGCTGGTACATCATTGCGAGCTCGCAATCTTTTAATCTATGAGCTTAAAAGCTCATAGGGCCATCTTAATTAAATCCTGTGTCTCAAAGCTTGTGAGAAATTGGAAAACCTAATGCGGACTGCAGAGTTTTTTGCTGTATTTTTTTTTTATTTCAATTTTTGTATGTGTCAGTACAGGATTTTGGACAAGCATTTTGTGCAAAAAATATCCAATGTTGGAATAGCAGACAAAAAGTCACTGCTACAAACTATTATTCTTTTCTTTTATTATTTTCCTGTCCAAAGTTTGCGAAAAAATCGAAAACTTGGAAAATCAAATACGAATTTTGAGTTTTATTTTCGCCTTTTTGTTTTAAAAAATAAAAGGAGATAAAAAAATTTAAAGAGGACTACGCGCACGATTTTACTAACGCACGTGGCACCTTGAGACACAGGATTTAATTAAGATGGCCTAGTATACTACTGAATGCTTAATTGCTTGAAAATATTTGAGAATGATTATAGATAGACAAAACACAATATTGTATGCATGCAATTGGAATAAATACATTTCAAATACATCATGAAAATGTTTTTTGTGTAGAACTTTAAAAAAAATATTGTTTTATACAAACTTAATAAAAGTCGAGGTATAAATTTACACATGCAATAAGTATAGCATAATGAATCTCAGTTCTATTGCATTATCACGTCCACATATATTGCATTTTGCAGCACACAATTCACACACAGTAACACTATGTTGTACGATACTTGTATTCACAGTATATTGATGCTAGAATTACTTTCTTAGTTCTACACAACAATTTTGATCAATTATGAAATCATCAGTGCTTGGCTGAACCAGATCACCCCAAAATTCAGATTTTTGCATTTTTTGAATAACCATGAAGTGGACAAAAATGGGCAAAAGTGAATCTCAGAGATTCAAAATCATTGTGAAGATAGACACAGCTACTATTAGAGGCCTACATATACATACATCTGTCTGTTACACTATTTTATATAAAGTTTTATAAAACTTATCACATAATAACATCAGATTGCTAGTATATTAAAGGGGCATTTCGTGATCCACAGCCTCATCCCCCACTTTTCTAAAAAAAAAGTTGAGATTTTTATATCACTGGAAACCTCTGGCTACATAATGTTTATGTACAAAATATTTCTTGCAGATTAATTCGTTTAGCAAAGATATCGTGAAATTTGAATTTCGTTCTGGTGCACCAGAACGAAATTACAACGTATTGTCTATGGAGCAGTGTAATACACATAATCATGCATAACTCTCAAACGCAATATCGGAATCAACTGAAAATTTGGGAATATGCTTTTTTCGTGGATATGTACTGAAAAATGTCATAAAAAGTGGATGCTAGGATCACGAAATACTCCTTTAAGTATAATATATTACAAATTCGCACATGAGAAGAAGACACTGAATTCAAGACCAATAGATAGTGAACTTAAGTCATAATTTTGTTGCATTTTGGCAAATAAGTTAATATGAAAGAAGTTAAAATAGTAATCCATTGGGGCATTTCATTGATGACACTGTGCTAGAATCGATCATGTGATCTTCAATTCTGTAAACAGATGCGATATATGATCTGTATTTCTCAACCAATGCAAGGTCTATCATCCCCATTGCATAATTGAGACAGAAAAGTGGTATAATCATTGCATTCTTGATTGCTTTCTCCCATACAGCAATAAATTAGTACAATTAAATTATGCAAACATGATTGTTACTGAAAACAAATTTGATAGCATATTATACAGCAATTAAATGCATTGCAATTTGTGCTGTGAGTACAAGCAGTCCTTTATATTCTTAATAGTAATGGCAATAGTACTTAACATATAGGCTCTGAAAGATTTGAAATATCGGAGGTGCCCATCCATATATATCTGGCTGGCCGAAATTATTATAGAGGCCTGAGCGATTGTACTTGGCCCACGACACACACCAAAATTATTGGGGGTGGAACATAAGCAAATACTATTGGCATTATTTTGTGCAAGTCAAAAAGGCAGAACATTATTTTTCATAAGTTACTATATCATAATTAGATACATAATAGCTATTCCAATTGAAATCCAAACAACCCCTATGGAAGTCATGGCCTTGTAAGTGGGTGCTGGGGGCTATTTACCTCCCGTGGAATATAAAAAGCCTGGTTCCCATGTAAATTAAGCCACCAAGGGCTACATTTTGAACAGCCCATAGCTACAAAATGATGTCTTAATAATTATTTATGCAGCATATTGCATTATGATCGTATCTTATGAGCATGGTGCAAATTTAAGTTATTTTGTTTTGTTCAGTACTATGGATTTTAACAAAAGACCTTGGCTCGGTGAAAAGAAGTAAGCACTTAGTAGCCCCTTGTCCCAATATCCTTCTGTATCTGTATCTGTATTTGTCACGTCGGTAGAGTCTCCTTCATCAGGTAACATCACCAACCTAGACTTATAACGATCACAACTTGAATGGATGCTTTTCATGTTAATTTCAATTTAGTTTACGTAGCCCTTGGTGACCTTATTTCCAAACCTGATGGCATATATTCCACAGATGGAGTGTGAATTTCCAATGAGGTTACTTGAATGGATAATTCCATTTGAAATAAACACCCCCTGTGTGGGAGATTATGGTCATGTCTTCTATAGAGGGTGTATGGATTTCAACTGGAATAGCCCTATGGCACATTACCTGACATCAAGTACATTTATTGTGAATTGATACTTCTGTATTAACATGATAGAAGAACCCAGTGTCTTGAAATGTTATAACAATCAATCTATCAATCAACTAAATCAATTGGCTACTCAGTACCATCATTGTTATTGTCAATTTGTTGGTGATTACTTTAATGATCTTTTGTTGCTATATTAGTGATGATATTCACTGAGATACCTCTGATGACCCCACACTTAACAGGTGTTGGTTCAAGGGTTTTAAGAATTTCTGAAAGCCATTCACATCTGAACCAAAGACCAAGACTGAACTGGAATACTGGATAGAAGTAGATCCAGTCTTAGACTGGCCTAGAACCAAGGGGAGAGGCAGGTGGTGTATGACGTGCAGTCCCTAAATTCAGTAAATTTTCATCATCAACCGTGTAATTGAATGGGATTATTTTGAAATTTTAAAACGCTTGAAATATCACAAACAAATAGGCCTATGTTGATAAATAATATAAATACAAGCTAAAACCGTTGGGGTTCGATAATGAACCCCACAAAACTAACCGAGTATATGGAAAATGCCATACGGCCGGGCGGTTTCACGAGTTGCCGGCTCGATCATGTCATCCGCCGCCTGGGGAGAGGATGCAACATCTAATTCTTGTATGACATCATCAATACCTGTGACATCATCAGAGGTATCTCAAAAACATCACTAGCAACAAAAGACCTTCAGAGCACTAACATCCTCTAAAGACCCCAGCTGAGCCGGTGAAAGCGTTGCATGAGTGTTACCAATTTTGTAACATATAAGTTTTAAAATAACTTTCTATTTAGTTATTCCTCGTTATGTATGAATATACATCATTTCATTATAACATGCATCTCTTCTGTATTCTGAACCCTTCAAAATAACTGCATAAATGTTATCACTTTCAACATGAGCTTTCTGAATATTTTCTTCCTAAATATATAGACCAATCCGAGAAGCGTTTACTGTATTTGGCCCTCTATTGACGGCAACACAGATGTACCAGAGCGGAGATTTAATTCGTAATTCAATACTCATGATTGTGTATTGAATATCACTGTTGTGTACAATTCCGGGTACAATTCTGTATAGCACACTAAATAATGGATGGAACCCCCGACCTCGGGACACCGCAGTTTTACATCGGGGACACCGCAGTAATGGCGAAGTCGGATAGGTGTATACATTCTTCCTTCTTTATATACAAGTACCGTTCAAATAAAAATAGAAATGGAAATGTTAAGAATAAGGTGATAAATTAAACCAAAAAACAACACCTGGTTCCACTGGCCCAACCGACCCAGATTTTGCATATTTTGGGATTTTTGTTAATTTTGGCCAAAGTGGATTAATTTTGACTAAATTATTTTGAAAAAAATTAAGAAAATTTTCAAAATGTTTGCAAAAAAATTTACTTGAGATTTTTTAACTTTCTGAGATTTTTTATGGTCATTTAGTCTCTTCCTGAAAAAAAAACCATCCTGACTGATCAACCCTACCTGGCAGATCCATCAGACCATAAAACAAGTTTTTTGTCACCTAATGGTACACTGAACACAATACAAATTCCACTAGAGCTACATGTATTATTAACATACTTTTTTCTTTCAAGTTTATCTCTATTCTTAAATGTGTGTCAGTTTCTTAAAAGCCACCTTTGCTTTGGCTATATATTTTGTATAAATGACTTGATTATGCTAGGATAGTTAATTATTAGTTTCCTGTTTCCAGTCTGCACCAGGTATTCAATTTTGCTAAAAATTTATTTCAAAATAACATCATTTTTCTGACCACAATTGAAGAGTAGTTTCCCAAACCTCACTCAGTCAAAAACTCATATTGCCAGTGAAGTGAATACTTTAATTTTCCAAAATTTCACTCAGTCCTAATGTCCTGGATTGAATGGGTCAAAAATGGACTGAGAAAATTTTGGAAAACCACTCTTCAATTGAATCAGAAATAAATGCAGGAAAACCAAAATGAATAACATCTTACTTATGATGTTGCAGTTCTTAGCATTAAAGGTATTGTACTTTGAAAACCAAAATGAATTTCGACAAACTGATCACCCATTGATTCTTAAAAAAATATTTACATAAATCAATTCTTGTTATTTTTAAAGTCTCTAGATACTTTGCGAAAGTCACATGATCCCAACAAAATTCCTTTGCAAGAATCAAGATGGATAATTCTCACAATATCACAAGGATTTCAAACATGATCATCTTCTGAGGCACAGTTCATTAACCCCAATATGCACGTACAGTCATATATAGAATGACCTTTGTGTTGGGTACAAAAACTCATAACTACAACTTGAGGTCAAATGTTAAGCTATGATTGTTGAATACAGGTTATTGAACTATGCCATAGGAAGTCAGACTATTTTGGCTCATAGTGTGTGTCTGCCACAATATTCTAACCTTAGCGATTTCAACAATTATTTTACCAATTACTTTGCAAGTCATATTTTTAAATTTTAACTTGTCCTAATCATGTTAATTGCATTTACGGCAACTTGGTCCATTTTCACACCCGGGTTTCACACGCCACAATTTCTTGCACAATCTTTTCCCCCAATCCATTAGTTTGTGTCACAGTTTGGGACTCACTAACATTTATAGCAGTATAACATATATGGTAAGAAAACTTGTAATAAGGTTTTGCCATCGCTGTCAATTTTGCCCTCTCCTTGTGCCTTCAATGGGATCTTCCATCTGTGGCCCTCTACTCTTCTCCCACCCTGCTCTTCAAGAGCATCTTTGACAAAGATTACTTGAATCCCTCAGGTCATATTGCTTTTTCAGGTGTTTCTAGAATATTGACACTTTCATATGTGTTTCTACCACAGAATTAGAGAAGGAGAACCGGGACTCCCTATACCGCCACGTAGAATCGCGCCGTCAGCTATGGGGAGAAAAATGGGGGTATTCGGGTCCTTGCCGACGGTGCGCGGAGACGAATGAAAACAATTCTGCGTATCATCTGTAGCGTCTTGATACTCGCGTGCAGGTCGCATCAAGTGCGTCTTTCAAATGCGCCCTTTATCAATGACGCGCCTGCATGACAACGAATGCCTCGAGTGCATTAATTCCGAGGGAAGCCGAATACCCCCAATTTTTGCTCCATTCCTGTATCAATTAAGATGGCGGTCGAGTCCTGGTTCTCTGGTTTTAATTCTGTGGTTTCTATACACATATAGGCAGCATTTTCACTGTTGAGGTGTAAATTGTCTGAGCTGAACGATTTTTTGGATCTCTCTGCATGGTCATAATCCTCTTTCAGAAAAAGGTATTTCTAGAAATATTCACATGGTGTAAGGTATTTCTAGACACTGTTTGCTAGAATGGTGTAGGGGGGCACAACACCATTACGCTCCCCATTGAAATACATGCAAAAAAGCCTTTCGGAAATCTCTTGTAATTATTTCCCTGATAAAGCAATATGAAACTGGGCATGGTTATGGGACGATCCTTAAGCTTTAATATATTTTCTTTTGCACAGATTTCCAATGTCAGTTTTTTGCAAATTGGACATTTTTACCCCATCCCGTGATTTCAAAGCTGTTGAAAGCTCAATTCTTGGGATTTGACATCGATACATGATATGCACACTTAGTCCGCCAGAACACATTTAAAATATTTTTTTCTGCACGTGATTTCATCAAAACCGTTTCAACTTTAGAATGTCACCAAACAAACATATCTCAGACACATATTTGCTGAAAAAATGTAACAAAAAGCTAAATTTCTACGTTTTATGAGGACTATTTTGCGGGTTACACTTTTGACCGCGGAATCTTATGGTGGTGTGCTCCCTTAGAAGAGCAAAAACTTTGGATTTTCTGTGAAAAAAACCTATTTTCAGAATGAGGAAGGTGTTTCCCGGGGGGTAGCATATGGGTAGCATTTTCAGCCTCTTGGTATATCAATGACCCCCTTTTCAAAGCCTATTTTGGTATATGAATGGGTCCTTTTTTCAAAATTTTCTCAATTTTTTTCGGAAAATAGCCCAATTTTTCCTTAATCTAGCCAAAATTTTCCCAAAATAAATTCGGCCGAAAATTTTGACTTTTGGTATATCAATGGGTCCAAATTTCTTGAAAAATTGGTATATTTACGGGTCCACTTTCAAATTCTCAGCGGCACGTCCCTACCAAACTTGAGTATACCCCCGGGGGTGTTTCATAGTGATTACTTTTTATTTGAGCTGTTTCCGACTCATACTTTTCGAGATATGACCATTTATTGCCATGTGTCCTTTTGCCCAAACTTGGGAAATATACGCACTTTTTAAATAAAATGCATAGTATTCATCAATGGCCGGCATGCCGATTTCTCGTTCAAACTTCAAATTCATCGTCAACTAAAAATGTTGGCCTACTGGTCCGAAATCAATGATGAGAAGCAAACAAATTCCAATTTACATATCAACATGATCAAGGTTTATTCGTGTTTAACATCTATTTTATGCCCCCCCCCCCCTGCATGTTTGAAGTTAAAACAAACAAGACAGGTTAGTAGGCCTACAAACTGCAGGTGGGACTTGTTGTTGTGTTATAAGTTATTTCACACAAAATAAATTTTAAAACGCAGAGAAATTACAAAGAAAAACAAACAAATTAATGACCGATCTAATTTGAACGAAAAAAACGTTTCCAAAAGGAATTTACAGGCAATAACAAGCCAATTTGTAATGCAAAATAGCGATAGTTTCTGTGCATGCTGCTTTGGTGCCAAATCGGTTCAAATATTCAACTTTTACCATTATAATACGTTGCGATATAAAGAAAACGGGCATCAACAAAACAGGTGTTAGAAGGGGGCACACCACCATTACGCTCCCCATTGAAAAACGTGCAAAAAAGCCTTTCGGAAATCTCCGCTAATTATTTCCCTGCAATTCCCCTGCAGGGAACATTTCCATGAACTGTTGAGGTGTAATTGGTATGCTTGGAATTACCATGTCTGGGTCATACACCTGCTTGGATCCTTCCGGAGCGGTCTCCAAGGAGCAAGGATGTCCACCATTCTGGAAAGGCAATTAAACACAAACAGAAATACAAATTAGACCCCGTTTAGACTAGAGAAAAGTCGAATTCAAACTCGACATCAAATTCGATTAAGACAGAGGATTAGCATAAATTAATTTGTGTTTGTGGTTTTTACTGAGTGTTTACACTATGCGCCGAACGAATTCGACATGAGGAACTTGATAATGCTTTTTTTTGATGACCACATACAGAGTCGAAATTGACTCTGTATTGATCATCAAAAAAAGCATTATCAAGTTCCTCATTTTCAGTCCACATTTTACCCCAAGTATTTGTGGTTCCACCTTGTAGAAGTTGTTGGGAACTTTGCGAATCATTTCAATTTCAGGTCGATCAATTTAAAGCAAAATTAGCAAAAACTAATCCGGGAAAACTCGAAAAGATACGATCAGACATGCACTTCTTGCATGGATGTACACTCACTGCAGTAGGTTATGCTGTGCATGTACGAAAATACACAAAAACTGTTGTATATATCGATATCACATGCTTACCGACAAATCAACAGACCGGAAATTCACCTCGCCAGGTCAGTAAGGGGCTGTGCAATAATTATGAGCCCTGGGGGGAGGGTAAAATTGGGGGGGCAAGACATTTTGGCGAGCCAAAAGGGGGGCAAGCAATTTTGGCAAGCCGAGAGGGGGTGCCTTTTTAATAAAACGCTCTAAAAAGGCTTAAGAAAACAGTACGGAAACGCTTAAATATGCAAATTTCCTAGTCATGTATAAAAAGATAAAGAATCTTTGGTATTTGGTCAAACAGATTGGGCATGCACTATACACACACAAGGCAAGATCTGTGCACTCCTGTGATCTGCATCAAAAATAGCAACTGTCTACATGGCACACTGGGAAATGATCGCATAGTGAGAAGTGCATTACGTGCATTACATGGGAGGGCGCTTGCGATGCAATGTCATCTGCGCACACAAGAGAAGTCCACATTGATCCACATCTCAGAAGTGTGCATTGATTCGGATATAGCTTCCCCTGTGTATAGTGTCATCCACTGGATCTTGCATTTTCCTCATCTATAATCATTTTTGATAGTATTGGAAATAAGTTGAAATGTTCAAGGGCCAGTTGGAGTTGTAGCTCTAAAATTCTATGGGGCCCTCCTCAACTAAAATTGAACTAGAACTAAATTTTACACATAATACATGTTTGTTTAAACAGTACACTTTCTAAGTCATCAGACTCAGAGATCAACAAATAGTAAGGGAAGATCAATGCTTTAGTTTTGGAAAAAGTTTACTCTCCAGGTGGAAAACATGTTTATTCTTCTGACTTTGGTAACAAATTTTTTGGGCAATTACAGTGGTGTATCGGTGGGCTCACAGTGATTACCACAGGCATTTGGCCTTATTTCCAACCCTCTCAATATCACTTACCTTCCAGAATAGGCAATTGCAGTGGCAACAGATGTGTAGCATTTCACCATACAGCTCCCTTCTACCATTCCTCTTATACAACTTCTGGTAGCACGCTTTCCACCTGACCGCATTCTCATCAGCACCAACTCCAATTTCTCTCAAAATCTGTGGAAATAAGACCATAAAATTGTTTCAAATTGTTTGCAAGTTTATCTTCTTATGTTGTGTTCATCCCCATCATGCATGTTCTAGTAAAATAAAGGATATTATGTGAGAACCTGCTTCTTTCAGCAATTTTTTCCCTATAACAAAAGGGGTGTATCCAGGATACAATCATGGGCCATCTGCCAGAGGACCAGGTGGCCGCCTTTAGGCCCTTTATACAGTCTCATATTGATCGAAACATAATGCAGAGATCTCAGATTTAAAAATACTAGTTCAATCAAACTCCCCATGACCTGTTATTGGTTTAGTAGCAGATGAAAGGAGGCCGATTTATCTGGTGCCTTTATCAGAGAAAAGGAATCACAGAATGTTGGTCCTTACAAGGCAAAAACCAACCTTTTAAGGTATTGTTGACATGGTGCCTTCGGAAAGAAACTTTCCTATTACATGTACAAAAGCCTCATTTTTGAGACAGTTTGTATGTTTAAAGGTGAAAAAGTAACCATAGGGCATGCTGTGTTTCCACTATTCAGAAATTTCAATCACGAAAAATTGTAAACCATTTGATTGACAGATGATGTCAGACGTACAGGTAAACTAGTATCTTTAATTCTGACCTCCTATTATATTGGAGTGCAGACTCTTATGCATGGTACAATTTTTTTGGTAGCTAATACTATCGCTGAAACTCTTTGAAAGACATACCTGTTCTTTTGTAAAATGAAAGAAGCAGAAATGTTTCCACAGCAGAGGCTCATTACTGAACTTGTACAGCTTCTTATCTGTTGCACCCGTATTGATGATATCTTCATGGTCGGCAAAACGACGGAATATGAGCCGAATGCATTCGTCCGGTAACTCTATCATGGCCAAGGTATTGTCATCTTCATGTGGCTGTGTGGGGAAAGAGATATACAACTTTAAGTCATTTGGTGCCAAGAAAGTTTCAAAGTTTGAAATAACACCTTCAATTTTTTTCAGAGAGGACCATCTCAAAATTCCAGCATTGATGCTAGGGTTAGATAATAATAATACAACACATTCCAAGAATGTTAGCTCAGTTTAATAATCTTGTGTCCGCTACCCTCTTTTTGGTATATGTTGCTGGCCCGGGTTGTTGGTATGCATTGTCAGAAAAAAAACCATTTTTCAAATTATGACAATGTATGGTACATTTGTACTTTTGTCCAATATTCTACCACATGCATTTAAAGGGTTCAAAAATTGTTGCAATTTGTAGTGTACAATGCATTTTTAGTGCACAATAAGATGTTGAGAAATACACATGTCATAGGGAAATTACAATTGGACAAGATTTGAAGCATGTCTTTTTCTGTAATTTTAACCAAATAATAAGCTATAGTCTATATATCTACCTTGAGTCACCGGCATTAGCTTTGAAGTTCAGCATGTGCTGCGTTGGCTTAGTGTTGTTTTTTGTGTGTACAAATGCGGCACGTTGATCACGCACGTAAAAGTATGTACACCCACCAAGTAAGCTAAGCTAACACAGAACAAGCTGAACTTCAAAGCTAGTGCCGGTGGCTCGAGGTATAGATATATAGACTATAGCTATTACCTTAGTTATAGTAATTTTGTTCAGGTTGGAAAAACAGTGGCATGATCAACAGGAATTATATAAATAAACAGGAGTCGAATACAGGTTACAAGACCTATGCCTCAACCACCTGTGCCTCAACCACTTCAGTACAGTCCAATATCGTATTGCATAGGCCCCTTTAACTGGGTATTTCCTTGCAAAATCCATGCATAAAATATCACGGCGACGTCCGACAAACAGCTGACTGTAGTTTGTTTATCACCTGCGCCAGGTCATATCGATCGATCGGTTTCGTCACTCGTCAGTTCGTTGATCAGAAATTTTCGCTGGCTTCCCTTTTTGCGTGTTTCTTAGCACGATTTCATTTTCTTTTCCTGTTGTTATTTCTGGGTCGTTAGTGAAAAAAAAAGTTACCGGGGACAGGGGAAAACCCAAAATACAGGGATCTTCTCATAAAATCACTAACGACCCATGTTTACCCTCTCGTTCAGGACCTCAAAGTTGGAGTATCTGAACGGGGACACACGCTAAAAGATAGGATGTAATCTGATGCCATGACGTACATCTTGCTGTGGCGTTCACGTGCTGTATGCAGGGATAGTCACGATCTCTTCTCTAGGCCCCTTTACTGCACCTTCTCCCTCAAATGTTTCCTACTTACCTCAATAATCTCAATCTTGTTGAGTTTGTTATTCATATCTTCCAGCATGGCCAACCTTGCTCTCCACGTTGCTGCAGATCCTACATGGGTGTATTGTTGTTTGGTTAACTCCTGGATGGCTGTTCTGATGATACGGTGCACATGACGCAGATTTTTCTGTGATTCAATGGCTGGAAATGCAAAAGACAGTAATGTTTAATTGTATCATGATGAAGCTGTACCAGAGGTTGATGCAATCCCACAATGCATTGCAACATGACTGTGTGATGTGATCACAGAATTAGAGAAGGAGAACCGGGACTCCCTATACCGCCACGTACAATCGCGCCGTCAGCTATGGGGAGAAAATTGGGGTATTCGGCCCCTTCCCGACGGTGCCCGGAGACGAACGAAAGCAATTCTGCGTCTCATCTGAAGCGTCTTGGTACTCGCGTGCAGGTCGCATCAAGTGCGTCTCTCAAATGCGCCCATCATCCATGTCGCGCTTGCATGACAACGAATGCCTCGAGCGCATTCCGAGGGAAACCGAATACCCCCAATTTTTGCTCCATGCCTGTATCAAGATGGCGGTCGAGTCCTGGTTCTCTGGTTTTAATTCTGTGGATGTGATAAAACAAAATTAAAGGAGCAATGATTTCAACAACCTAGTACATTCAAATGCACAGGCTGAAAATGGTCATCCTGGTATTTTCATCATGACTTTTCTCATCTGAAATAATAAATGGATCTGATGGATATATGTTTCTGAATACTGTAAAACCACTTAATTTCGCGAGGTATTTAATTTCGCAAATTTCGCGAGGGCTTTTGATTCGCGAAATTAAATACTCGCGAATTTTATCACAGACCAGATTTGAAGTCATCAGATGATGCAGATTGGTCAAAAGTTGAAGCCAGATATGCAGATGGTGCGCACCACTTGCAGTCACGTCAAATGGAGAAGCCTAGACACCAGTTGGTGTCTATAATCATATGATAAGCCAGACTGCAGATAGACAGTTGATGAATCAGCAATTAGGGCAATTAAATGGTGAATCCTAATCACAAGTTTGTGCCCAACCAAATAGCAAGCCAGATTGAAAATGGTCGAGCGACTACTCAAAAAGAGACAGGACAGGCGACAAATCCTAACCAACAGTTGGTAATATGTCATAATGGTGAGCGTCAGTGGGAAAACCAAATGCATCGCCAGCAACTGTTGCCTACTCAAGTGTCAAACCAGAATGAAGTGTTGAAGCCTACTCATCTATCGATGACTAATCCGATGTCTAATCAAAATGCTGACAGTCGGGTGATGAATCATTTGCAAGAAAACCAAGTGATGAAGCCTAGTCACCAGTTGGTGGCTAATCAAGTGACTGTCCAGAATAGTGATAGCCAGACATCGAACCAGTTTCAACCAGGTCGGGTGCTGTTGCCTAATATCCAAACAAAATCTGACTGCCAAGCGTTAACACAGAATAGTGACAGTTGTGTGATGACTCAGTTTCAGAGCAGTCAGATGAAGCCCAGTCAAGCAACTAATCAAGTGTCTACACAGTTCAGCGACAAACTGGTCTTGGAGCAGAAACAGAGACAAGCAATAAAGCCTAGTTACCACCTGTCTCCTAATCATGATGTGTCAAGTCAGAATTGTGATAACAGTGTGATAAACCACTCGCAGACTAGTCTTGTGTCAAAGCCTAATAATGGTCCTAAATATCAGCAAGTGTTTGGTCACGTGATATGTCACAATGGTGATAGACAATGGGTTAATCAAGTGCATGGGCAACAACTGATATCTATTCGAGTACCAAGCCAGAATGCAGTGTCGAAGTCTACTCATTTTTCAGTGACTGATCCGATGTTTGGCCAAAATTCTGACAGTCGGGTGATGAATCATTTGCAAGTGGGCCAAATGATGAAGCCTAGTCACCAGTTGGTGTCTAATCAAGTGCCTGTCCAGAATAAAGATAGCCAGACACTGAGCCAGATTAAACCAGGTCAGGTGTTGTTGCCTAATATCTAAATAACATCTAACTGCCAAGCATTAACACAAAATAGTGACAGAGGGGTGATAAAGCAGATACGGAGCAGCCAGACGAAGCCCAGTCAAGCAACTAATCAAGTGATGATGGAGCAGAGACAAGTAATAAAGCCTAGTTACCACCTATCTCCTAATCACGATGTGTCAAGTCAGAACGATGAGATCAGTTTGATAAGCCAACCGCAGACCAGTCATGTGATAAAGCCTAATCACATGCCTAACCAAGTGCCTAATCAGAAAGGTGGTTTCAGGGAGCAGTTGACAAATCACACGCAGACGACTCAAGAGTCAAAGGCCACACACCAAACGTTGTCTCATTGTGCAATGTTAAACCAGTCTGGTGGTACATGTAGTAGATTGTCAAACCAGAGGCAGTCCAGTTGTGGGAGCAAGCCTACTGAAGTGTACAATCAAGTGTCACTACCGAATGGAGATGGACAAGTGCTGAATCAGATGTTGCCTGGTAGAGTAACAAGATCTACTCATCTTTCGTCACATGAGCATCCACTGCCCAAACAGAATGACGATCGTCAGGAAAAGAAAGGGCCTCAAACCGGCCAGGTGACGAAACCTATAGTCAACTATGCCAAGTGAGGAACCACTTGCAGATAGGTCAAGTGGTGAAGACGAGTCACCAGTTGATGCCTAATCAAATATCAAGCCAGACTGCTAATGGTCATGTGTCAAAAACTATTACTGCTAGTCACATGCAGGGCTCTAATGGGCTAGCTGGCACTTATGTGAATTATGATCAACACACAGCTGATACCGACATGGACTGGCGGAATAGTGGTAATTTACCAGCCTCATCTGAAATAACCAGGCCGCCGGCTGTGCGTAGTCAGTTTACTGACTCAATTAATCGTCGGGTGATCATTCACACCAAGAATTCGTCAGAATGTCAGCCTGCTCGCCAAGTAAAGACTCAAATCTTCAGACGTACGGTGACCCCACTTAGTGGATCAGCTCAAGAGGAGTCATCTTCACAGCAACAGTCTTTTGTAGACTTAAGCCGAGAACTCAAAGAAAGATGGCAGTCGCAGGGAGCGAAACCCAAACGGGTATAACGATTGCTACATCAAACATCAAAAATTATACTTCAAATAAGGTCTTTGTTCAGGAGCTTCTGAAGAACTATGACATCATCTGCATCCAATAACACTGGCTCTTTAATTTTGAGAAAGAGCATTTGGAAGATGAGTGTAATAAGCACACCTGTTTTGCAAAACCTGTTGACGATGAAGACCCCATTTCACCCGGCAGCGTCCTCGCGGATACGGTGGTGTTGCGATTTTTGTACCATCACAATGGGCTGCAGTTACTCGATTTCGCAAAGATGGAGACCATCGGCTATGTATTGTTACTATTGACTTGCCAGGATGCCATTTATGTATCATAAATTGCTATCTACCCTGTAGAGGCTATGGAACTTCAAGTGACATGCTCAAAGACTCCCTTGACCAGTTACGAGAATCTGTGATTAAATACAGCCATTCCTACATTGTAATTGTCTGTGGAGACATGAATGCATCTGTGTTTGGGAACAGTCAACTAGCAACGGACACTCATGATAGACTACTCAGTGAATTGGGCAATGAGCTACACTTTGTTACTCCAGAGAATTACCAACATGGTCCTACTTTCCACCATAGTGATGGTAGATCTTCGCAGATCGACTACTTTCTTATCCAAGCTGACTATGCAAATGTCATCTCAAAAGTTGTGTTTGAGAATAAGCTCACTGGGTTGGATACCTCCGACCATAGATCCTTGGTGGCGCTTGTGAATCTTGTCTCCAAGAAAGCTATTGCCCAACGCAGCATGAGGAAGGCGAAAGAAGGTAGCAGATGCGATAAAGTTCACTGGGAACAGTGTGATGTCAAGCTATACAAGAAAGTTTGCACTGAACTACTCCATGACTTTGACTCCAATGTAGTTTCATCAACTGATGATGTGCTTCATGAACTACAGTCGATTCTGAAGAAAGCAGCTTTAGACGCTGCCCCAGCTAAGAAAGGGTTTACAGGCAGAAAAAAACTTAGACCATGGAGCTTGCAGATTGCAAAGAAAGTCAAGTCAAGCAAACATGCCTTTGGGGCATTGAAAGAAGCAAAGGCCACAGATCCTGCAAACCTGGAGCAGATCGCCAAGCTTACAAGGAATTGCAAGACAGCCAAGAAGGATCTTCGTGTAGCCCAAAGACAAGAAAGAGCAAAGGACAGGCAGAAGACTTACAATGAGATCATGGAAGCTGATGCTAACGATCAAAAGTTGTTCTTCAAGCTAATCAACAAACAGAGGGCAACCCCACTGAATACTGATTCAATTCTTAGTGAGGGAAAGCTACTCACTGATGATGATGATATCAAGGAGGCATGGAAGAGTTACTTTCACAAACTTGGAACTCCGGAAAATGATCCATCGTTTGATGCTAATTATCTAAGTCAAGTAGAAGCATATCTTAAGACTATTTCACAAATTGTTGAATTTGAGGAGTACATCAACCCAATTTCAACGGAGGAAGTGGGCCTTGCAATTAAGAAGCTGAATAATGGAAAATCGCCTGATGGTCATGGGATCCAGGCAGAACATATCAAGAAAGCAGGACCTGCTGTTCTCTTCTCTCTCTCGCACACCTCTTTGACCTCATTATGGCAAAAAGGAGAGTCCCTGAAGCCTTTAAGAAGGGTGTTGTAATCCCAATCCCAAAGAAAGACAAGAACCATCTTCTGCAGGAAAACTATCGTGGAATAACTCTTACCAGCACAATTGGCAAGATATTTGAGAACGTACTTCTTGGACATATGAGACCAGTAATGGAAGCAAAATATTGTCAACTTCAGAGAGGTTTTACTGCTAATACTTCCTCCCTGTCTGCTGCTCTGCTTGTTTCAGAGATAACAAATGAAGTCAAGGATACAAAAAAGGAACACTTGATGCAAGAAAGGCTTTTGACGTTGTCTGCCACTCTTCGCTGCTGAGAAAGCTATACCTGCAGGATGTGCAGCCCGAAATATGGAGCATTATCAAACACTGGTATGAGGGCGCTTCTAGCCAAGTAAAGTGGAAGGGTAATCTCTCTGATCCATTCGAACTCTTCCAAGGTGTGCATCAGGGTAGAGTCACCTCAACAGAGCTGTACAAGTGCTATGTGGATCCCCTGCTACATCGACTGGAGGAGAAGAGATATGGTTCCAGAATCGGTCCCTACTATGTAGGAGCACCAACATGTGCTGATGACATCCTTTTGGCATCCAACTCCATGACGGAGCTACAAGACATGTTGGACGAGGCAGTTCTATACTCACAAAAAGAAAGATACATTTTGCAACCTCAGAAGAGTGTTATCATACCTGTTAAATCCAAGTTACCGTTCTCGTTTTGGAGTGATTTCGCACCTTGGTGTATGAATGATGAAGTAGTGGAAGTGGCTGAGAGCAGCAAGCACCTAGGTGTAGAAAGAAACAACCACTCTTCAAACAAAGCAGTAATCCAGGATAGGACTCTGACGGGGAGACGCACCACTTATGCTCTCATGGGAGCTGGATTGCATGGCCTTAATGGGATTAACCCCAAGCTATCTTGGAAATTGATTCACACTTATGTGGAACCACGCTATCTCTATGGAATGGAAATCATGAACCTAACATTGGCTGACCTGAAAGTATTGACAACTTTCCAGAAGAAGATATTGAAGCAAATTCAACACCTGCCAGAGAAGACTGCCGATGAAGCGGTATACCTTCTTCTTGGTGCACTTCCAGTTGAAGCCAGAATTGAGCTTAATCAGCTTACACTGTTCCTGATGACTATAACCGGTCAATCTATTGAGGGGGAGATTGCTGAAAGACAACTGGCAATGAAAGACTTGAAATCAAAGAGCTGGTTCATATGTGTGAACAAACTACTTCATAAATATGATCTCCCAAGTGCCCATGACTTGATCATCAGTCCTCCATCAAAAGCAATGTGGAAGAATGCGACCCAGTCTGCAGTAACTACATTCTGGAATGACAAGCTGAGAAATGGAGCCACGAGAAAGTCCTCTCTGAAATATCTCAACACTGCATACTGCAGCATCGGTTTAACCCACCCAACATGGGAAAATGTGGAATGTAACCAGAGAGATGTCTACAGAGCTACCATCAAGACAAAACTACTGACTGGTACTTACAACCTGCAGGGCAATCGTGCCAAATTTAACCAATTCAACATTGACCCAACTTGCCTGCTGTGTAATAAAGAGGCTGAAACCAGGGAGCACTTTCTTGTCTGCTGCACAGCCCTTCACAAACAGAGAGACCCCTTTGTCAAGCAGCTGAAAGCTCAATGCGAAAGTCTGTATCCGGGTAGCTGGTCACTAACTGCTGAATCTAACACAGCACTTACTCAACTCATTCTCGATCCAACCCACTTTGCCTGCTATTCCAACCTGCATGCTCACACTGAACCCATCTCAAGACTATACTTGTGTACAGACTTCATGTCACAAGATCTGCTATCATCGCTGCTCTGCCTACCTAATGACTTTGTGAATCTCCTAATTTTGACTTTTAACTACATAAAAGGACTTGTATATAATATGACTTTTTACAGAATTGATTTTCTGGTGCTCCTAATGCAAAGGAGGGAATTACGTCAACCAACCAACCAATGGCGTTGGTTGATTGAGCAAAAGTATTTCGTAATTTTATCATAACTAGCTTATTATTTCCTGCAAAAAATGGCCATATTTAATTTGAGAGATATCCCAACATTCAATTTAGGGAAGGTAAGGCGGAAATACCCAACAAAGTAAGGCTAATTTTCACTTAAGCTTCTGGCCATGCAAAGAATAAGAATTTGGAAACTTTGACGTGAAATACAAAATCCTGGATTCGCGAAATTAAGTACTCGCGAAAATGGCGAGTATAAGCGATTCGCGAAATAAAGTCCCCGCAAAATTAAAGTGTTTTACAGTATATGTGATACCAAAAAACTTTAAAAATCATACCATTTTACTAATTTTTGAATATTTTCAGACATGAAATGTTGAGAAAAATGAGAGATGATACCAAGTTTGTAGCGTGTGTATGAATGCATGCAGAATATCTTGCTGTGTAACCATCTTTTTGACTCATAACTCATGGTATCGCCTCATGAAGTACCAGTTTCAAACCCAGTATATATTATTATATTACTATTTTATTACATCTTATAATGTTTATTACCAACATCCACTGTTTCCTCTAGAGCATATAGGAGATTCTTCTGTGCTGTGCCGCTAAAACATACGAAGTGAGAACACACCATCAACTCAAGCATCTGTGTACATAAAGAAAGAATATTTCATTAAAATGGAATATCTGCACACACTTGTGTGTATGGGGGGTGCATATGTACACACTAGCAAACGAGGATGTGTACAGGAGAAATCTCTGTGTAACTGTAGATGCAGAAGAACTGTGGATGTCCATGGTTCCTGGATGGTACCTGTTCCTAGTATAGATCCAAATCAGCATAAAAACAGCTTTTGATGCATTAAGCGCGCTTCAGACTCCGAGTATTGTACGTACAATATTGTATGTACAATATGTACGTTATTTAATCTATTACCATTCTATTTCCAGTAATGTTTAAGTTCTAACGAATGTTTGATGACGAAAAATCGATAATATGTTACATACAATAGTTAGCAGAAATATATTATCGATTTTACGTCATCAAACATTCGTTAGAACTTAAACATTACTGGAAATAGAATGGCAATAGATTAAATAACATACATATTGTACATACAATATTGTACGTACAATAAAAAGTCTGTATACTGCTCTAGCGAACTCTAACCTAATCATGCAGAACATTCTACACACATATAAATGGACGGTTTGTTGGCATGATGGCTAAATCATTTGTCTTCGACTGCATAAAGACTGCCTATTATGCAGTTTTGTATTTAAAAATAGGGATGACATCACTATCAAACTTGAGATGAAGAGATGAAACAAAGTTTAGGGTAAAGCCAAGAATTTTCTGCTTTACAAATGCTAAATTCCGCTTTTCTCCGCTTTGTAATTTTAGCACATTTCTGACGTATAATAAAATTTCACAAGCATCTTACTTTTTTAGTCGGGCGCAAAGGATTGTGGGATACTCGAGCGTTGTACGGTAAATCTATGACGGATTTTACTTTATTTTGATGAATTTTGAAGACCCATTTCATTTAGTATTTTATTTATTTCTTTTCAATTGTATTTGTTTTCTTTTTCTAGGTCATTTTTGCTTATTTTGTATATTTTTTTCTCAGAAATGGGTTTTCCGCTTTACCTCTGAATTCGGCGATTTTCGCGGAATTTCCGCAACGCGGAGAATTCTTGGCTTTAGTTTAGGGTTAGATCTGCAATTGGATAGTGACCATGGTAAAACCCCAAAATGTGTGCATGTTTCTATTGGATAGTCAAACTCATAAGGTTATCTGTGGTTGTTCACGAGGGGGGGTTTATCCGTGGATTACTCACCCGGCACACATAGATAAACCTCCTTGGATCACGAGCACAGCCAGCAATGTCTAACCTTAACAGCACTTCACCAAGAGTAAAATACACACCCTTCTGCAAATTAAAGTCATTTGAAAGACAAAAATTGTATTATAAATACAAATGAAACTTGCAATTTAACCCAGTTTGTCTAAAACATCTTCATTGATTGATGGACATGTCCTACACATAGGACTTTGACAAAAATTAGGGTACCAATATGCTCAGTCCCTGTCCTTCTTCCCCACACATACACCATAATGTTAGTCATTCAATTTGAAACTGTAAATCTACCCAGAAAATCAAAACCCGGGGGGGGGGGTACTCAAGTTTGGTTTTGGTAGGGACGTGTGCCGCTGAGATTTTGGAAGTGGACCCATAAATATACCAATTTTTCAAGAATTTTGGACCCATATACCAAAAGTCAAAGTTTTCGGCCGAATTGAACCAAAATTGTCTTAGTTTTTACAAATTTTGGGAAAATTTTGAAAATTTTGGCTAGATTAAGGAAAAATTGGGCTGTTTTCCGAAAGAGAAAATTTTGAAAAAGGACCCATTCATATACCAAAATAGGCTTTGAAAAATGGGTCATTGATATACCAGAAGGCCGAAAATGCTACCCATGTTTGCGGCACGTCCCCATATGGTCATTTGTACTGAGTACCCCCGATCAAAACACTGTCAACTCAAAAGATTGATTTCACAAGTTGAATTTGTACATATCATTCATCAGTTCAAGAATACTGTTCCAGGTCAGTAACATTTCTTGGAATTCTTAAGAGGAAGTGCTATTTATAAATCTATGGATTTTGATATAAGTGTAACTTTTTCCAATAAAAAAATGTCCAACTTTTACCAACTTGGCAGCAGTTTAAATCTTGCCACCTTGACTGAAACCTTTCCCAGCCCTCCCTGGCTCTACCACATTTCCCTGCATATCTTACCCCTCTTGGCAGTAATAAGTAGCGAGCCAATGCACCACCTGCAAAAGACAAATATCTTCAGTTAAAAACACATATTCAGGGGCATGGCTTGGGGGTGTGATGTATACATCCTTATAAATACCATAAATTTCATTTTTATGCTTTAGTCTATTTTGTGTAGGGGTGTGTGTGGGGGGGGGTGTTTTGATTTTATTTGGTATTTTGAAATGAACACAAATTCTTTTTTGGGGATTTTTTTGTCATTTTCTTCAAGCCAGTTTACATTAATTTGGGGGTAACCAAAAAAACCTTGTTGTTGATGGTTTTTGGACAATTGATAAATATGAGATTGGTGTGTTCCAAAATCATGCAGCACTCCAAAAGTAAGTGCTGGTTTTGTCCCAGCCTGTTTTATTATAAGTACCCAATATTACATGCATGCAAAGTTTTTTTCCGGGCCCTTATAAATTCATTTTATTCTTTTAGAAACTTTGTAAGCTATTATGTTTTTTCTTACCCAAGAAAGTTGGTGAGTTGTCTTGATGACATGATTGTGATGGCTGGATAAGTGCTTCTTGGAATGCATCCGACTTATGATTCAACTCATTCTGTAAACTGAAGAAATAAACAAAACATATCATTGGTTAAAGTCATAATGTACGATCTTTTTTCAGAATTTACCTTTATTTTTTTCAAAAACGATTTTTTGGCATATTTGTAATACTTACACATGTTCTAACTTAAATCTATGAGCAAACTGTCAAATTCGTCCTATTTGTAGTAAAACGGGACGATTTTCTGTTGGTCCGACATAAAGTCATAATTTTTTTAGATTATGACTTTATGTCGGCCACGATCAAAACCGTTGTCTCCTACAAAACTAGCTTGATTACGCTCCCTCCACATGTGGAGGGAGCGTAACTCAAACTGGCCAGTGGAGACTAACTCTGAGGCCGCACTCGCTGTCCTAATCCAAATAGTGCGAGATGTTTTGAGTCGGATAGAGGCGAAGTTTATGATGTTGTTTCTTTGCAAATTCCCCATGTTTTGCCGCCCCTTCCTTTAAAACAGCCCGAAAAGGTTGACCCAATTTTTTTTCACGGTCGTTTGAAAAGTGAAGAGCAAAAAAAAAAAAAAAAAAAAAAAAAGCGGTTTTAGGCGCTAGCGCCCTAAAAGCAACCTATTTTCAAAATTTTTATGCTTTTTCAATTTTTTGCGCCTTTTTTATTTGCTAATTCGTTTTGCCGCCCTTCTGCTTTTTGCCGCCCTGTTTTTGCCGCCTTTTTCTTCCGCCGCCCTTCGCTTTTTGCACCCCTACTTTTACCCGAGGGGCTGGCGCCCCAAAATACTGGCGCATGTAATGATATAATCATCTAAGAAACCAAACAAAAATGAGCTTTTAGATCACTAAAATTGGGAAATTATAAAGTGTTTTTTTGCATTGTATCTTTAAAAGTAATGATGGTAAGTCATAAGGCCAAAAAAAAATTGTTTTGTTGCCCTCAATCGCCCGACCCTAAATCCTGAAAAATCAGGGTCTGCATTTTTTTTTTTTGAATGATGATTTTTACAGATTTGTTCAAAAAATCAATGTTTTTCACTTAAAATTAATATTTTATTGAAAGACTAGTCTTTAATTGATATCTAACAGGTATCCAGAAGTCAAAATTGACAAATGTCCCCTAATTGAAGAAGCATTATTTAATATTTGAGGGATTTTAAAACTGAAGGTTTGAAAAAAAAAATTAAAAAAAAAAAAAAAAATCCGACCCTCCAACCCAAATTTCCCATTTTCCCACTTGAGGGCAACACAAAAATTTTTTTTTTTTGCCTAATAATATACATTTTTAGAAACTAAATGATGCAAGGAATCCAACTAGCATGGCAGATTTCTGCAAAAATGAGCAGTTTTTGAGAAAAGTGCCAAATTTTATTTTCCATGCTAAATATTTTTTTGGGGCTGGCATTTTCTTCGGAAGGGGGGGTCCCAAAAATACAGAGGGGGTCATAGAATTTTCAGACCAAAAATAGGGGGGTTATAATTTTTTAACACCCAAAAAAAGGGCTGGTGACTCAAAATTCTCGCGTGCTGTGCGCGCATTCTTTAACTTCACAATCAAAATGTGCGTACAATCTATGCAAAAATTTTAAGCTCTCCGCACGTCTTTTTACACTTACAATAAAAATTATAACACGCTCAGCGCACTTTCTTCACTCGTAAGTTTTGGCAAACTCTGTGCCTTAGTTCTGGCAATGAATAATTTGTCTTGAGTCTTGTGTAGATGGAATGGGGGGTCATAAAAATTTTCGACCCAAGATAGGGGGTCGTAAATTTTTTTTTGCCCATGATAGGCCATAGGGGGTCACAAAAATTGACTCGGTCACTGATATATTTGGGACCCCCCTTACGAAGAAAATGCCAGCCCCTTAGGTCCATCATAACAAGTCCCGGGGGGGCACTCCAACTTTGGAGGTGACGCGTATGTAGGGCTGTTAAGACCCCCTTTTTCAGCGTCGCTGTCACCCAAAGACCCCATATTTTTTTACTTAACACATGCTCTGTCACCTGAAGACCCCTATTTTTCCATTTGATCTGACACCAAGACCCTTACAAGTTCAATTTGAACAGCAACTTTCATTTATCACTGATTTTGTTACTTATTTTGAAAAAACAATGAAATTTGAAGCCATTTTGAACCAGAAATTTGATTTTCGAGGTTTTTGTGGCACTGTTTTCGGCTCTCACCCAAAAATTTCAATTAAAAAAAAATTCATGCTCTCACCCAATGACCCCATATTTTTTACATTTGAAGAGCTTATTTCCAAACCGTGTTAAGTCCACAAGATTCACTTTGAAGAAAATCAGGAATTTTCTTTATGGCAATGAAAAAAAGTTCGATTTCTATAAAATTACAGTGAAGTGAAGGTGACATATATAGGACCATAAAAACATGTTAAGTTAAAATCTAGAGACTTTTGATTTTTTTTAATGAATTAATTTGTTTTAAAAATAGCATGGACTTAACACTTTTTGACACAAAACGCAATTTCTGGCATGGACTTAACACATTTTGACACAAAACATAGTATCCAGTGTAACACAGAACTAACCATATTTTTCTCAAACTAGTCTTAAAAGATAACACATTTATTAGAAACATACAAAATGTGATTCTCTCTACTATAAAACACAATTTTGCCACAAAACACCTTGCATCTCGAACCCCCTCCTGCTGCCCATTTTTTACCAAAATTTGACGTTTAAAATAGTTCAAAATTCAAAACTTAGTTGAATTGCATTTCTCAGAATTAAATAAACATCATTTCACTGACAATAAGTGATGACCTGAAATATCCACTTGTTTTAACACATTATCACAAATATTTCCCCCTCCCCCATGCTGCCACCCTAATCTCATATTGACAGTCGTAAGTTTTTAAGTCCTAAGTTTTTTTTATACCTTTAACCTTGAATTTAGTAGCACATTTTGATAATCATACAAAATAATAATATCAAAAACTAACTCTACCACCATCCTCTAACATTAATTCTACCATCACAGCCTCTCCCTCTCCCCGTATCAAATATTTCAGAAATCCCATACAAACTAAGCCTACTAATATAAAACAAAAACAACAACAACAACTTTTTATGCAAACCAAATTCATGTATACTAGTCTCAGGACCAAACGTTGGCGATTAACTATTGGAAGCCCTATGCCGTGCTACTTGCCTACAAGCTGCCCACAAGGGCTGTGTTCGTGGACTTAACACAGTTTGCTACAAAACTGGATTGGACTTAACACGTTTTGGAAAAAAATCAATACTTTGTGTGTCAATATTTCGGAACTTGGCTAATTTTGCCACACATTGCTGGATAGCCCTAGTTACTCACTACCCATTTTCATCAAAATCTCAATTTTGAAGGTGGGTGGACTTAACACGGTTTGGAAATAAGCTCTTCATTTTGCTCTCACCGTATGCCAAAAATCATGCTCTCACCCAATGACCCCATATTTTTTACATTTTGCTCTCACCGAATGCCCCTTAGTGCGAAAGTGCCAGCCCTACATGTACACCTATATCCATTTCATATTGAAGTGCCCCCCCCCCCTCGGGTAACAAGTATCCAAATTGACAAAAATGGCATATTTGTATTCTAAAGATCGACACAAAACTAGTAGGCCTTTAGAACAGTTTTCTCAAATTTTTGAATTTGTTTTTTAAATATGGGTAAAAAATGGATCAAAATTGAAAAAAAAAATATTCTAAAATTTGAGACAACCATTACTAGTTTTACCAGAGGTTCCGGAGCCACTGTGTGCAGTGCGCAAATAACCCTGTAAAACTGCCACAAAATATATATATATTCGTCCACCCCTTAAAATTTTAATGTTTCTGGCAGTGCCACTACTGCCTGTTTGATTTCTTTGAAGTTCTACTATACCCCCCCCATATTATTTTATTTCTTTATCTTATTTAAACCAATTCTCGCTATTCACAATAAGGGCGCCGCCAGCGGTTTGCGATGTAATCGTGATGTATCATGGGAAAAGGTCGACATCCAAGTCAGCGCAATACGAATATTACCATGCTATTACATAGGAACATGTGACAATATTTTTTAGTTTGTCAATATAACGGTATATTACACGCAAGTCGATAGAGAAAAATTAATTGTGCACATTTCAAATCACATTATTAAGTATTATTGAGTATCGATTCGCGTGTAACACCTTTATTTTGACAAACTAAAAAATATTGTCACATGTTCCTATGGTAATATTCGTATTGCGCGGACTTGGATGTCGACCTTTTCCCATGATACATCACGATTACATTGCAAACCGCTGGCGGCGCCCTTATTGTGAATAGCGAGAATTGATGACTAACACAGAAAACAAAGTAGATATCTAAATTTAGAAACTGATATCGATCCATTGTATTTAATATTCCACCATTTTGACATGCCCATATATGGGAATCTCAACCAGAACTTACATAGCCCAGGAAAGCACACCTGGGATAACAATCACACTACTGATACTAGTAGTAGTCCTAAACTAAAATAAACTGCATGTATATAATATAATGTACATTTAAAATAGACTTGGTGATTTATTAAAGCCACAGTAAAGTGCTCCTACTTGGATTTATTTATAATATAATGTATATAAATCAATTATAAACAGAAAAGCAAACAGACATCAGGGTGCTAGCTAGCCACCCATCCACCTGTCATTACAGACAGGCAGTTTGCTTCTGCGACAGGCAAAATATGATTTATTCTAAAAATGAATCAGTTTTGGTGAAAATGATGGCCAAAAAGCCACAAGCACATGTCAAATCCTAGCTACGACCCTACAGACAGACAGGCAAAACAAGCTATAAATAAACAAATAAATATAAAATAAATAAATAAATAAATAAATAAATAAATAAATAAATAAATAAATAAATAAATAAATAAATAAATAAATAAATAAATAAGTAAATAAATAAATAAATAAATAAATAAATAAATAAATAAATAAATAAATAAATAAATAAATAAATAAATAAATAAGTAAATAAATATATAAATAAATGAATAAATAAATAAATAACTATAAAAACAAAAAAAAATCATCAAAATTTATATGGGCAAAAATTTTTTCAAAAATTTAAATAATTCTGTTTTCCATATTTTGTACAATGAAAATGAACAAAGAACTGCTATAAAATTTGCATCAAGTGTGAATTTTGAAATTAATCATAAAATAAAACAAGCAATGAATAATAAATAAATCAACAAATAAATATAAAATAAATAAATAAACTAATAAATAAATCAACAAAAAAAATCAACAAAATATGGGCAAATATTTTTTCAAAAATTTAAATAATTCTGTTTTCCATATTTTGTACAATGAAAATGAACAAGATCATAAAATAAATAGGCCTACATTTGTAAGGTCTGTTGTTTATACCAGTATTAAAGCATTCAATTACTTTACTTTTATTACTCTTTCCTTTTATAATTTCATTGATCAAATCATCATAATACCCTTTTGACGCAACCATATAAGGTATGGTAAAACTCTATTATTGCAGTAAACAACTGATCAAACACAATACATTGAACAACCTGTCAGCAGCACAACACCTTATATGGGCAAGTAATATCTTAATATGGGCAATGGTCACCTACATTATAGACAGAGGTAATTACCTAAACATTACCACCACGTACCTGAGCACAGGAATCTGATTCCAATCTGATAATTGCAAACATGCATCATGCATCAAAATCTTTCCTTTCTCTCTGTATAATAAATTTGGTGACAATATTGGTGACAATCAAGCCTATGAGTGTGAACATGTGGACAACTGTCAGGCACCTGGGACTGAAGACTTGTATCAAGTCTAGCCATAATGATTACCAAATATGGAGTTGCTATATCTTTATTTGGACAAGTTGGCCTTGAGAAGGCACGCTAGGAATAGGATACCATCATGTCTAATTATAGATCTTGACCTTTGTCATTTAGTATTGAAAAGAAATAAAATATTCATTCTTGTGAAAAGGCAAATCTGATCAATACAAATATCAAATACATAATTTTGTACGTTCAATGTGCATATTATTTAGCTGCATTTTTAAAAGAATTGGTTTCTTAATATAGAAATGTTCTATTAGGCTAAGTAAAAAAAAAACATGTTTCACGTCCGGGTTTTCAAAAATAGGAGGAAGAGGGGCTTTTTATTTTCTATTTTTTATCACAAAATTGGTGTAAATACCCATACTTAGAGCTGTTTTAGCGTACAATCCGTACATACAATAATGCCTGGAAAAAGGAGGAGGCCCTTTTTTATTTGTTGTTCTGAGAGTTACACCCCCTCTAATGATCACAAAACCTTCCTAAAATGTTTCTTGTATCTTAACAAGGCTATAGAAAGCATCCCAACTTCCTAGACATATTTTTTGAAAAGTTATAACTGAATTTCAAAAAATAAAAATTTATTTGAGAAAACCTCAAAAAGGAAGCGGAGGGGACGTGAAACATGTTTATTTTTTATTTTGCCTTAACCAACGCTCTTCAGGGCTGTTCAATAACTATGAGCCCTAAAATTTAGGGGGGGGGGGGCAATATTTGACAAGCCAAAACTTTGACAAAAGGGGTTGGGCAAGCAATTTTTGGCACACATTCATGGAGCACCTTTAAAAAAATAATACTGTATGGAATAAAACAAAATGAGTAAAAATTATTAAAAATAAATATGCAAATTTTCCTACTTGCTGCGCTCGCACTATAACTAGAATTCCAGACCATTTAGGGGCTGTGCAATAATTATGAGCCATGGTGGGAAGGTAAAATAGGGGGGAAAAGAAATTTATGGCAAGTCAAAAGGGGGAGGAGCAAGCAATTTTTGGCAAAGCGAGACGAGAGAGGGGGGGGAGCAATTTTTGGCACACATTCATGGAGCGCCTTTTAAATAAAATGCTCTAAAAAGGCTTAGGAAAACAGTACAGAAATGCTTAAATATGCAAATTGTCCTGCTCGCTATGCTCACAACATAAACTCTTAGAAAAAAGGGTTCTTCAAGGGTTATTCAAAATAATATAGGGCTTACGAACCATGTGTGCTTTAAGAACATTCAAAGGTTCGCTAGAACTCTCAATGGGGTTCTCGCAGTGAAAATAAGGTTCTTCACAGCTTTAGGGTTCCTAAAACCCCTACTGAAAAGGGTTCCTAAAAACCTGCCGGTTCCTAATGCACGTATTACATCATACTACTGAAATGCAGGCCAATGCTTTTTTGCATCACAGGTTTTATTTTTTCAAGCAAATACATAGAGTTTTCTGACCATTCACCTTTAAGACTGTACTTAATTTCTAGAGTATGTGTCAACATGCTTCAAAGAACTTTATTGCAAAGGTTCTTTGAAGAACCGTCCATAGGGTGCCAACACTCTACAAATTTCATGCAACTTTCAAAGATGGAATTCTTGATATCAAATACTTAAGGGGGTACTACACCCCTGCGCAGATTTGTGCTTATTTTTGCATTTTTCTTTCAAATTATAGCGTATTAGGGACAAGTAAGATATGTATATTATAGGGCAAGGACTACAACTACTGCACTGGAAATTTTATTTCAGCACAGACAACAGATATGGAGTTACAGTCAAAAATGAGGAAAACCAATATTTGATCAATAAATCAATAACTACTTGCTTTGAGTTGCTGAATTTTCAGTACAGTAGTTGTAGTCCTTGCCCCTATAATATACATATCTTACTTGTCACCAATGCGCTATAATTTTTGAGAAAAATGCAAAAATAGGCAAAAATTTGGCCAGGGGTGTAGTACCCCCTTAAAACAACATCAAAATAAACAGAATCAGACATAGAATAAGGGGCTGTGCAATAATTTTGAGCCCCTCGGGTAAAATTTCCAAACTGCTTGCCAAAAATCGCTTGCCCCCCTCTATCTCGGCCCACAAAAAATTGCTTGCCCCCCCCCCCTTCTCAGCATGCCAAAAATCGTTTGACCCCCTCTCAGCCTGCCAAAATTACCTCCCTCCTTGCACATGCCAAATTGCAACTCTTAAATGATCTAGATACATGTTGTGAGCGCAGTGCACAGGAAAATGTGCATATTTTTAAAGTGTTTCCGTACTGTTTTACTAAGCCTTTTTAGAGCGTTTTATTTAAAAGGTGCCCCATGAATGTGTGTCAAAAATTGCTGGCCCCCCACCCCCTTTCGGCTCGCCAAAAAATTCTTGCCCCGCCCCCAATTTTACCCTCCCCAGGGCTCATAATTATTGCACAGCACCTAATGATTTTTGAGGTAAATAATGATTTTCAGACCCTCCAACGGCCCCCCCCTTCGAAGTTACTTATTTTGGTCAGCACCAACTCGATTTGAATGAAAATAAGCTGGGAATTTGAAACATCACCACTCTTTAACCAACCACTAATATAAATGGTGGAAAAAAAAAACATCAATAATTTATTGTAGACATGCAGTAAATTGCTTCCCCCACCCTCATCCTGCGAAATATAGCTCAGACATTATAATATGAACTTAAAGGGGCATTTCGTGATCTACAGCCTCATCCCCCCACTTTTCTCAAAAAAAGTTGAGATTTTTATATCACTGGAAACCTCTGGTTACAATATTTCTTGCAGATTAATTCGTTTTGCAAAGATATCGTGAAATTTGAATTTTGTTCTGGTGCACCAGAACGAAATTACAACGCACTGTCTATGGAGCAGTGTAATACACATAATCATGCATAACTTGCAAACGCAAAATCAGAATCAACTGAAATTTTGGGAATAGGCTTTTTTTCGTGGATATGTACTGAAAAATGTCATAAAAAGAGGATGCTAGGATCACGAAATCCTCCTTTAATAAAAATGAATACCGTAAATAAATTTAAAAATAAATAATTAAATCAATCAATTGATAATATATTTAGTAAATCTCATTTACAATTACATGGGTCAAATAGAGCACAGTGTAAAGGATGTTATATGAAATACTGGAATGAAGAAAAAAAGAAAAGAAAAAGTACATTCTCTGACAAAATAATATTCCATCAGACAAAACAAAAGACATGTTCTCACTTGCACTTGCTTCAAAATGTATCATATCCCTTCAGTTGAGTTGCGGTTCCCCTTCAAATATTGTAAAGGATTTGAAGATATGTCTAAACAATGAATTACAGAACAGCTCCTCACAACAGCATTATCACGACTGTGATTGATCGTCAATTAAAAAATAACAATCATTTAAGCTTACCTTTTTTCTTTTTTATTCATTGCAATACGTTTGATGTGCCTGTTCACGTTCGCTCGAAGAGCGTCCAATTTTTGCCATCCCGAACCCGTTTTTACCCAAAAATCACCCGGTGATCTCCAGTCATCTCCCGTGTACGGCATGGTGATATCAAAACTTGTTGTCTATGGCTTGTTTCGCGGGGAAAATACACCAAATATCTGTCTGAATTTGACCTTCTGTGGCTATTTATTGTTCGCAATCGCAATCAGCTGGCACAACCTGTTACCTGTAATGTTTATGTTTTGCTGAGGGATTGCCATCTAGTATATACACGTCCTGTACACGTCAATGCGCGGTCTGTAGAACTAAAATTAGCGCCCAATTTGCAGATTGTTTATGAAATCCGACTGCGCATAGACCCTGGACTGCGCCACTTCACCAACATAACGAAATTCAGCTGTTTTTATCACCTAAATGGGCGTAAACTTGATGAGATGTGGGATTAGTTTGTGTTGCAGATGCGGTTTGTTATGGTCATATGATTAGCCTCATTCTTCAGCAAAAGTTCAGCTCTAAAGCCTTTATACCCTTGCTGTAGACAATGGCATGATGCTAATATAAATTGGTTTATTCCATTTTCTGATGGGATGAGAAAGATGTGGCGTATCAAGAAACAGGAGATATTACAGCCGAGCGAGTTCTGGGACCGAGTTGTGACTAGTCTGTGTTACAGACTGGAACTTACCCGCGAGCTACCAACATGTGTAGGAGTCGCCGCTTCGCGGCATCGCTGGTCGCCGCGGCGACCTGATGCTCGCCGCTTCGCGGCGAGCTGTCGCGGCTTCGCCGCCCCCCCCCCTCGGCAAGGATTGTGAGTCGTCTTTGACAAAGACTAAGTTGTGCCAAGATATTTCACGAAGCTACGGTCTCTGGCTTGGATTAAATAACTCATGAAATATTTTGGCTATCATGATGATAAATTGAAACTAGGCCTAGTGGCAAATGATGGTTATAGACCACAAACCTAGGTGGGGCGCACACCGACATCGCCTGGCTAATAATTATTTGGTGCAGCAGAGACATTAAAATGAATAGGGGAAGGTGGGGCATAACGGAACACTTAACTTTGAGGATGCTCTGTGACTGGACGTCACATGACTGTAAAAATTATATGTTCAGTTGAAGTTTGTATTTACCTTTAATATACCATTAACCAATATAACTTGAATCTTACAATTTTTTATAAAAATGAAGAAATATTTTCAACAAAAAAAAACCGTTTTGCCCCACGATCGGGGCAAAACGGAACCCCCCTATGGGGCAAAACGGCACCCTGGGTGTAAACTTATATGTTCCATCGGTAGGCCCTAGGCCTAGTTATAAGTAGGCCTATATTCAGTTACAATATTAAGTGGGCCTACCATCTCTGTGGAGTGAGTGGTTAACTTCTTATAGGCCTAGTAGGCCTATAATATGTAGGGGAAGGTGAGGCATAACGGAACACATAACTTTGAGGATGCTCTGTGACGTCACCATAAGTAATATGACTGTAAAAATTATATATTCAGTTGAAGTTTGTATTTACCTTTAATATACCATTAACCAATATAACTTGAATCTTACAATTTTTTATAAAAATGAAGAAATATTTTCAACAAAAAAAATCCGTTTTGCCCCACTATCGGGGCAAAACGGAACCCCCTATGGGGCAAAACGGTACCCTGGGTGCAAACTTATATCAGTTGTTCCATCGGTAGGCCCTAGGCCTAGTTATATGTAGGCCTATATTCAGTTACAATATTAAGTGGGCCTACCATCTCTGTGGAGTGAGTGGTTAACTTCTTATAGGCCTAGTAGGCCTATAATATGTATGACCAATATTTGATTAGAAAGAAATATTCAGTAGGCCTACCATCTCTGTGGAGTAAGTGGTTAACTTTTAATCATTAATTCTATCTGTAGGTCTAGTTATATGTCTATGTTTCAGCGAAGTGTTTACCATGTTCGAGTAGGCCCCTAGATAACGCCTACATTTCCTTGAGTGAAGACAAGTTATGTCCAATTGGGGCAAAACGGAACCCATCTGTGGGACAAAACGCCCGGGGCAAAACGGAACCCTGTTCCGTTATGCCCCACACCTAGGGTTCCGTTTTGCCCCATACCCGATTTTTTAGAAATAGGTTGCATGCATAATACATCGTAGCATATAGGCCATGCACTTAATACAGCTCATGGCTAGTACCTTCGTGTTTACAATATAAATTACATAATTATTTGGGAATCCGATATTAATGAAGTAAAATTTCCACGCATTAAACATCTACATATCTTACACCAGACGGGTAGTAATTTTTTGACTCGATCTTGCTCGAATGTCAGTGGATTGTTTCAGATAAAATTTTTGTTGTAAAGTCCTCGTAGCCATACTTGTGTTCCTCAATATAATTTGCATAGACGGCAGTATTGCCAAGGCCTATTTTTCCAGGTGGTTCCGTTTTGCCCCGGGGGTCCGTTATGCCCCACCTTCCCCTATGACCAATATTTGATCAGAAAGAAACATTCAGTAGGCCTACCATCTCTGTGGAGTATGTGGTTAACTTTTGATCATTAATTCTATCTGTAGGTCTAGTTATATGTCTATGTTTCAGCGAAGTGTTTACCATGTTCGAGTAGGCCCCTAGATAACGCCTACATTTCCTTGAGTGAAGACAAGTTATGTCCAATTAATTGGGGCAAAACGGAACCCATCTGTGGGACAAAACGCCCGGGGCAAAACAGAACCCTGTTCCGTTATGCCCCACACCTAGGGTTCCGTTTTGCCCCATACCCGATTTTTTTAGAAATAGGTTGCATGCATAATACATCGTAGCATATAGGTCGTGCACTTAATACAGCTCATGGCTAGTAGGCCTACCTTCGTGTTTACAATATACACAATTATTTGGGAATTCGATATTAATGAAGTAAAATTTCAGCGCATTAAACATCTACATATCTTACACCAGACGGGCAGATATATTTTGACAGACTCGATCTTGCTCGAATGTTAGTGGATTGTTTCAGATAAAATTTTTGTTGTAAATCCTCGTAGCCATACTTGTGAGTTCCTCAAAATAATTTGCATAGACGGCAGTATTGCGGCGGCCTATTTTTCCAGGTGGTTCCGTTTTGCCCCGGGGGTCCGTTATGCCCCACCTTTCCCTACACGGGATCCATACACGTGAATTGCTATGCACGATTTTGATATCAGACGAAAATCTTCGGATAGGTTACAAAATGATGAATATCTCCCGTCCTAAATGAATTTTTCTCAAGAGCTCTCAAGAAACCAGATGTGGTCTCATACACTTGAAAATACGTGTTGAACAGATATTATAGTCGTTAGCGTGCGCTTTGAAAATTGGCCGTGTGCTTTGAACTCAAAATTTGACCAAAACTCTCAATTTTATCTGTATGGACTACAGCGCGCAGCAGGCTATAGCGGCACTCACTCAAGTGGAGAGAGTATAACCATTGACCGCAATGTCGTATACAAGCTTGCTCACACAGCGAGAAATCAATTACCCCGTCTATTGTATAGCCTTTAATAGTCAGGTCACTTCGCTAAAAATATGCATCTCATGGTCCGAATAAAATGGTCATGGGTGGCTGTGGATTCAACCTACCATGGCGATTTCTACTATGAAGATATCGGGGCGATGTCACTGTGGGGCGTGTTGGTGTTGTGGACTGTGGAGGTATCTGACCCTAGCTCTTGATCAGAGCCCTCGCAGTAGGCCTACCTTAGAAGATCCAGAGATCCCCAAGTAAAATAAACCCAAGCAAGTGACTAGTACTATTAGTAAAGAAAATGTAGGCCTATATATAGGCCAATCCATTCTATACCACTCCTATGCATCACCCAGCAGTAGGCAGTGGCGTAACCAGTGGGGTGGACGAGGGGGCAAGCTGCCCCCCGGACACAAAAAAACTGGGAAGAAGAGCAAAAAATTGGGAAGGGGAAAAGGGGAGGAGAAGAGAAAAAAAGGGAAGGAGAAGAGAAAAAAAGGGAAAAAGAGGGAAAAAGAGAAAGGGGAAAGAAGAAAAGAAAAAAAGAGGGGAAAAAAGGGGAAGGGAGAAGAGAAAAAGGGAAGGGAGAAGAGAAAAGGGAAAGAAAGAGGGAATTTGAAATGTGTCCTCTGAAACAATGATTTTTAGCTTCTAATATGCCAAAAACCAGGAGCTTCAGGGGGCTCCGCCCCCCTTGACCCCCGCCGGGGCTTTGCCCCGACCCCACCAGGGCCCCTAAGGCGGGCCCCTGGACCCCACCCGTTTAACGCTTCGCGGCAAGCCGCTCGCGACTTTTGGTCAACAATTGGGAAATTTTTCAATCTTGCCCCTCCGGAAGGTCAGGTCTGGTTACGCCCCTGGCAGTAGGGCCTAGGCCTACATGTATTTTGTACGGAGCTTGCCGAAGGCAAGTCACCAACAAGTAAAGTAGGACCACTGTGCAGTAGGCCTACAGATCACTGTCTGCCTGAGATATTGGTCTACCCAACACACCAACATGCAGCTACAACCGCGAAAGTCCACTGACCGACGCGCCAGTGGAGCCCTCGCAGTACCTTAGAAGATCCAGAGATCCCCAAGTAAAATAAACCCAAGCAAGTGATCGGAATCCTAAACTCTGATCCAGGCCCGTACGCAGGGGGGGGGCGACTGCGCCGTCCCCAAATTTGCAAAAGTATAAAAAAAGTCCCAAAATTGCAGAATTTGCGAGCGTAGTGAGCAAAAAAATCAGGTTTTTACGGTTTTTTGGTCAAAAAGGTCCAAATTTTTGGGGAAGAAAGTCCACTTTTCACAAAATCGCCCCCCCTTGAAAAAAAAAAAGTCCACTTTTTCAACATCAGCACCCCCCAAAAAAAATCCTGCGTACGGGCCTGCTCTGATCATATTAAACCGTAGGTGAAGTGTCGAAATCTTCTTCTTCTTCTTCTACCGGTGAGTACATTCCTCTCTTCGAGAGTATCGTCGTACTGTGTGCAGTGCAAATGTGGACGAGCGGGAACACGGCTTCTAGCTGCTCGAGGAAAAAATATATAGGGGGCCTACAGGTGCAGTTGCAGACAAGGTGCGAGTAAAAAGAATCCAAGACTTGAGGACTAACGTAGAGCCAGTGGACGCAGATTATTTCTAAACTGGTCCAGGGATTCTGCTGACACTACGGATGCTGGGAGTCGGTTCCAGATGCAGATGACACTCGGGAAAAATGAGTACTGGTAGGCTTGAATCCTGCAGTGCTGCTGCCTGTACTGCATGTTGTGTCCTCTGGTGGTCTCGGAGGATTGGTACAGGAAAGGAGGGCCAGATGGAATGGCTACCAGACCATGAACAATGCGGTACATCATGATCATTTTGTTGTGAGCTCGCCTGTCATGAAGGGTCTTCCAGTTAAGATCTTCCAGCATGCTGGTGACACTATGCCATTGGTCGTAGTCTGACTTGACGAACCGGGCAGCACGCCTCTGTACCATATCAATCTGATTCACAAGGTCTTTGGTTGGAGGGTCCCAGACTGATGGGCGGACGTAGGTGTTGTAAGCCTTCTCCTTAATCCTGCTGGGGCATTTCCTGAGGTTTCTCTGCAGGAATCCACGGGTGCTGTTAGCCTTCTTGCAGATGTTGTTTACATGGGCTTTCCAATTCAGGTTGCTTTGAATGGTGACACTGACGCCGAAATAGTGGACCCCTCATACATACTTTTCCGACGTGATCGCAATCGCCATGGCGGAGGTGTCATGATTGGAGTAAAAGACTTTTTAAACCCTATAAGAGTTCCGCAATTTGAAAGTAATAATATTAGTATCATTTGGGTTGAATTTTCTACCAAGAAAGGCAAAGTTTTGTATGGTAGCCTGTATTGCCCCAAGAAACCAGACAGTTCTTTCTTTGCTCACCTGAATGAATGTTTAGAACTCATCTTAACAAAAATAAATTCTTATGTTACTGTAATTCTAGTTGGGGACTTTAATGTAAACGCACCTCATTACCAACCGTCATCCAAAACTTTTTGTGATGGTGACACAAGACTGTATAATTCACTTATTGAAACACTTGATATTTTAAATATGTCTCAACTTATCACTTTTGTAACTCGCAGATATTCTGAAGATAGTCTTGATGGAACACTTATTGATCATTTGTATACAAACAACACAAGTTCCATGAATGAAGTTTACCCTCACCAAGGGATGGGTGGTAGTGACCACGCTGGTATTGCTTTTAAATTAAATTTGTCTGCGCCTAAGCAAACAATTCCTCCTGGCACTTTTCTTCTGTATTCAAGGGCAGATTTCACTGGTCTCTGTGGTGAGCTTGATTCTACCAACTGGCATGAGCTGCTCCACGATAAGAGTATTGATGATGCCTGGTGCATTTTTAAGGATAGATATCTCGAGTGCATTCATAAGTTTATTCCCAGCAAAAAATCTAGAAGACGTGTTAAGAAACCCTGGGTTACAGATGAAATTTTAAAACTTGCCAGAAGGAAACAGCGCTTATATAAAGCCAGTAGGAAATCTCCTGACAACATTGAAAAATGGAACAAATATAAGAAGTGTAGAAATCGTATGAAAACTCTCCTCAAAAAAGAGTATCACTCCTATGTTGTTGATATAGCTTCTGATAATTCTGGTCATGGCAAAAAGTTTTGGTCTTTTGTTCGTGCCTCCAAAGCCAAACCCAGTGCGACATCTTTTAAAGTAAATGATTCTTGTATTACTGATGCTACTGTCATTGCAAATGCGTTCAATGATTTTTTTGCCTCAAATTTCACTACTTCAGATGACCCTGACCTTTTGGATACTTGGTGTGAGGGTCATCAAGGTTCTTCTTTTTTGACCAATGTTTCCACTAATTCACATGAGATTTTTAAACTTATCCGGTCTTTAAAAAATGGCAAAGCACCTGGGCCTGATGGTATAACATCCACCATGCTTAAGCACACTGCAGCCCAGGTTGCATTTCCTCTTTCATTGCTTTTTAATATTTCCCTCTGTGAGGGTAAAATCCCTGATGACTGGAAAAGAGCAAATGTCGTCCCAATACACAAATCTGGTAACATTAGTAGCATTGAAAACTATAGACCGATATCTTTGTGCTCCGTGGTTGGCAAGCTGTTGGAAAGGGTTGTTACAAGGAATGTTGTTGAGTATACACCAATCCGAGAAGCGTTTACTGTATTTGGCCCTCTATTGACGGCAACACAGATGTACCAGAGCGGGAGATTTAATTCGTAATTCAATACTCATGATTGTGTATTGAATATCACTGTTGTGTACAATTCCTGGGTACAATTCTGTATAGCACACAATAAATAATGGATGGAACCCCCGACCTCGGGACACCGCAGTTTTACATCGGGGACACCGCAGTAATGGCGAAGTCGGATAGGTGTATATGTACACGAGCGGGCTCATCTCTCCTCAACAACACGGTTTTATATCCGGTCGCTCTTGTACCACTCTCCTGACTACGGTTTGCCATCACTGGTCCCAAATTCTTGATCAACGATCTCCCCCTGATGTTGACGTCATCTTTCTTGACTGGAGTAAGGCCTTTGACAAGGTCAGTCATTCTATTCTTTTAAGGAAGCTTCATCTGTATGGCATTTGTGGTCCGCTTTGGCACTGGATCGCCTCCTTTCTTTTAAATCGTTACCAATGTGTTCAGTTCAGAGGGGCATCCTCTGAGTGGGTCCCAGTTAAATCAGGGGTCCCACAAGGGTCTGTGTTGGGTCCTCTTTTGTTTAATCTTTTTGTTTTAGATCTTCCAAATTTTGTTCAGTCTCCTCTTCCACAATATGCAGATGACACGCTCCTTTATAGGCCTCTATACTCGGAAGATGACGTCAATATCATTCAAAATGATTTAAATGAAATTGTTAGCTGGTGCAATATCAATAAGATGGCTTTAAACCCAGACAAATGTAAGGTCATGAGGTTATCCAGGAGAAATGTTGCTGGTCGACAGGTCCCATCGTATGTCATTCTTAATAAGCCCATTGATGTAGTCCAAAGTTATAAATACCTTGGTGTTTTAATTTCCTCTAATATGAAATGGGGTGATCATGTCAAGTATGTTACTTCAAGAGCTTCAAGACTCTTTGGTTTTATTAGGCGGCTGGTCCGTTGTAACGATCCAGATATTCTCGTCAGATTATTTTCCACCTTATGTAGACCCATCTTGGAATACGGAATACCAGGGTGGCTCCCTTATTTAAAATCACTTGAAAAAACAAAAACTTCTGGCTCGTGTTTGTGTTCCTGCTCCCCGGGGGGAGCTTAGTTACAATTTCAGATTAGAAGTGCTTGGTTTATCTTCAATGCGTAACAGATATATTTACCTTGCTTTGTCTTTTGTTTCAAAATGTTTGTATGGGAGGTATGATATCAATCCCTTTAAGTTTATCTCAGTGAATCCCCGCCACAACGAGAATTTAAAATTTAGTCACACCTATGCTCGCACAGATGGTTTTAAATTCACTGTTTTCAACAGATTTCCTGCTTTTTTTGATCAACTTCCTCAAGATCTCCGTAATCAACTTCTTTTCAGTTTAAATGGGTTTTTAACAAATTCCAAAGAGCACTTCAAAAATCTCAGCTGGAATTGATTTTTATAGACTGTTTCTTATGTAATATGTTTAGTTTATTCATTTACCCCACTCTAGTTCATGGGGAGAGATCCTGTCTCCTTCGGTGTGATCTCTGTTTTGATGTGTTGTTTTTGCAGAGTTTTTAGGTTTAGCCACTTTGAAAGTGACTTTTGTTACTCTTGGCTATCCCTGCCAGAGGCTCTGTGTCTTGTTCTCCTGTTTTTGCACACCGAGGGAGTCTTGGATTCCTCATCATGGACTGGAGTCTTGCCTTTTAATAACTATTTGAAAATAACTCATGTTAATTGCTGGTCAATTGAAAATGTTATATACTTTTAATATTGTGCAATCATTGTATGTGTTTTACTGTATGTTTAATGTTTTTTATCTGGCAAATAAAATGAAATGAAATGAATGAAATGACACCTAGGTATTTCGCCTTGTCGACAGTGCAGAGTGTAGTCCCATGGATGGAATATTGGGCATCAATGATCTTTTTCTTATTGGTGACTCTGAGCACTTCACACTTATCAGGATTAAATGCCATCTGCCAGGTCTTCTCCCAGGTCTGAAGTCGGTCTAGATCATCTTGGAGGGCAGTTACGCCATCGTTGGTTTGGATACGTCTGTATAGGAGAGCGCCATCAGCGAAGAGGCGGATGCTTGATGTGACAGCATCAGGTAAGTCATTTATGAAGACCAAAAATAGAAGTGGACCCAATACAGTCCCTTGGGGAACGCCTGATGTTACGCTTGATGTGGTGCTCCTCTTCCTTCCAAGACAACCTGCTGGGTGCGGCCAGATAGAAAGTCACGGATCCATGCGAGAAGGTTACCCCGTACGCCAACATGATGAAGTCACAGTTACGCAGGAGACGTTCATGGGGGACCCGGTCGAAGGCCTTAGAAAAGTCAAGTAAGATGGCGTCAACCTGTTCTTTGTCACGGAGTCCCTCGGCCAGGTCGTTGATTGTCAGAAGCAGCTGCGACTCACAGGAGTGTTTTTTCCGGAAGCCGAACTGCTTGTCCGTAAGGATACCATGCTTGTCAAGGTGGTGAATGATCTGGCTGTGTAGGATGTGTTCCATTAACTTGCCAATGATGGATGTCAGGGAGATGGGACGATAATTCTCAGGCTTGTGTCTGTCGCCTTTCTTAAAGATGGGTGAGACGTCAGCTGTCTTCCCCTGGGTGGGGATCTTGCCTTGATGTAGTGAGGCCTGAAACAGCATAGGCCTAGTTAAGGCTGGCGCCAATTCGTCTGCTCCTTCTTTAAGTAGGTATGCAGGTATGTTGTCTGGGCCGCAAGCAGAGAATGGTTTGGTGTTAGAAAGCAATTTCCGAACTCCCTCCACATTGATTGTAAAGCTGGGTAGGGGAAGGTGGGGCATAACGGAACACTTAACTTTGAGGATGCTCTGTGACGTCACCATAAGTAATATGACTGTAAAAATTATATATTCAGTTGAAGTTTGTATTTACCTTTAATATACCATTAACCAATATAACTTGAATCTTACAATTTTTATAAAAATGAAGAAATATTTTCAACAAAAAAATCCGTTTTGCCCCACTATCGGGGCAAAACGGAACCCCCCTATGGGGCAAAACGGAACCCTGGGTGCAAACTTATATTAGTTGTTCCATCGGTAGGCCCTAGTCCTAGTTATATGTAGGCCTATATTCAGTTACAATATTAAGTGGGCCTACCATCTCTGTGGAGTGAGTGGTTAACTTCTTATAGGCCTAGTAGGCCTATAATATGTATGACCAATATTTGATTAAAAAGAAATATTCAGTAGGCCTATCATCTCTGTGGAGTAAGTGGTTAACTTTTAATCATTAATTCTATCTGTAGGTCTAGTTATATGTCTATGTTTCAGCGAAGTGTTTACCATGTTCGAGTAGGCCCCTAGATAACGCCTACATTTTCTTGAGTGAAGACAAGTTATGTCCAATTGGGGCAAAACGGAACCCATTTGTGGGACAAAACGCCCGGGGCAAAACGGAACCCTGTTCCGTTATGCCCCGCACCTAGGGTTCCGTTTTGCCCCATACCCGATTTTTTAGAAATTGGTTGCATGCATAATACATCGTAGCATATAGGCCATGCACTTAATACAGCTCATGGCTAGTACCTTCGTGTTTACAATATACACAATTATTTGGGAATCCGATATTAATGAAGTAAAATTTCAGCGCATTAAACATTTGCATATCTTACACCAGACGGGTAGTAATTTTTTGACTCGATCTTGCTCGAATGTCAGTGAATTGTTTGAGATAAAATTTTTGTTGTAAATCCTCGTAGCCATACTTGTGTTCCTCAATATAATTTGCATAGACGGCAGTATTGCCAAGGCCTATTTTTCCAGGTGGTTCCGTTTTGCCCCGGGGGTCCGTTATGCCCCACCTTCCCCTACAGTAGGGTGGATCTCCCAGTAGGCCGGTCTACTCCCCCGGAGTTGCAAAGTGGCGGCGCTACGGGAAGGGGGCCCCCGAATATTTTTCTTGCCCCCCCAGTTTATTTGCGGCAATCTCCCCGAAATTTACTTTACCTCCTCCCTCCCCCCAAAAAGGCCTAGGGTGTGCAGTGAGCCCCATTTAGAAGTTTGTGGTGACAAGCTCTATATAGCAGGATCGAGCAAAGGGAAAAATGAAATAAAAATCTATTTTCTCGCTGGTTTATTGTTGTAAGTTACAAAATTAGAGGTTTTATCACCTTTTTTTAAACAAAAATAACAGGTAAACTGGTAATAAATTAAAGTCATTGTAAATATGCATAGTCAGTCATTTTACATGGTTTTACAAATTTTATAAATTTAAGCTTAAAGCCATACATTTGCTGAGGAGAACGCCCTCAAAAAAATTTTAAATTCAGGTTTTTACACGATTGTAATGTACTTTAGTAAACAAAGATTCTCTGCAAAAATCAAGACTTTAGGTGCTGTAGATTGTCAAAATTCCGAGATTTTGAATAAACCGCCGGAACCGTCGTTTTTTTATTATTACGATAGAAATATTAGTCGCGTATGCGATGTCAACACAGTACTACGTACACGGCGCGGGACACACAGACACACGCCAGAGGATCGTACCATATTACAATCGCCGGAGTAACATCACAGAGCATACCTTGTGTCCTTGAGAGGACACTTGGCTCATTTGCATGGCAGTCGGACTCTCCATTGTATTTGTTCATTTGTGTATGGAGAGCAATGGCGACCCTTCATTGTATTTGTTCATTTGTGTATGGAGAGCCATTCTTGGAGCCCATGGGACTCAGGCTAGGTCCTCAGGTAGAGTCAGACGCTGTATATACTAGAAACGCATATTCTTAAAGGGGCATTTCGTGATCCACAGCCTCATCCCCCCACTTTTCTCAAAAAAAGTTGAGATTTTTATATCGCTGGAAACCTCTGGCTACATAATGTTTATGTACAAAATATCTCTTGCAGATCAATTCGTTTCGCTAAGATATCGTGAAATTTGAAATTTGTTCTGGTGCACCAGAACGAAATTACAACGCATTGTCTATGGAGCAGTGTAATACACATAATCATGCATATAAACTCGCAAACGCAAAATCGGAATCAACTGAAATTTTGGGAATAGGCTTTTTTCGTGGATATGTACTGAAACATGTCATAAAAAGAGGATGCTAGGATCACGAAATCCTCCTTTAATTCCGCGTTTATTCAATGTTAGCATTAAATTTGTATTGCCCGGCAGCGCACGCAATGGAAAAACCTGAATTTGTTACATAAAAAGAAATGAAAATTAAAAAAAGTCGGGTTCCACCTGAGTACATATTAAATGGGTGTAGAAATTGTTCTGAAAATATTAATTAATTTAGACAAACATACGGGATATAATGAACCTTTGACATGATGACATGATTTTATTAGTCGTTTTATATCACCTACCGTGTGTCATAATACCAATATTTTGTAATTTAATATAAGAACTAATATTTTGCATCATAAATGCGCAGTCCATACATGTATGTACAAACGAATACTAATCTTCAAGATATTAAAGGGGCATTTCGTGATCCACAGCCTCATCCCCCCACTTTTCCCAAAAAATTTTGAGATTTTTACACCACTGGATACCTCTGGCTACATAATGTTTACGTACCAAATATTTCTTGCAGATTAATTCGTTTAGCAAAAATATCGCTAAATTTGAATTTCGTTCTGGTGCACCAGAACGAAATTACAACACATTGTCTATGGAGCAGTGTAATACACATAATCATGCATAACTCGCAAACGCAAAATCGGAATCAACTGAAATTTTGGAAATAAGCTTTTTTCGTGGATATCTACTGAAAATGTCATAAAAAGAGGATGCTAGGATCACGAAATCCTCCTTTAAGCTTTAGAAGACTTCAAAATAACATGTCACTAAGCAGGTCATAGGTGCTGGCCTTGTCCTATTGTACTTGTTCATTTGTGTATGGAGAGCTCACTGACCTGTATAGAGGTCAATGGGAGCTAGAGCTTCTTTACAGGGCACTATCGGTTTCAGGGCGTAGTTCATTGAACTCAACGGGCTGTTATTTGAAGTGCTTTTATGTTATTGCAAAACGGATCGTGGCGAAAGCTAATAAATAATTCATACCAGGGTTTAATTGATCTGGGATGCGGATATTTCATTATTCGCAAACCACCGGGATTCGATATAGGTTTGCGTTGTAAAATGAAAATGTGAATACGAGTGTCATCCCCCTGGTAACATGCATTGGCGCTAGTAGTAAATTCCAATTTTCTTTGCTTTACCTCACTTGTTCGGCTCAAAATTAAAAGGGGACATATCTGACAGTAAATGCTAACATTTTATAGAAAATGAATAATAATCTATTTTTAAAGAAATGTTATAATATGGCTTTAACTGTTTTCAATTTAAGCTTAACTATGTCTATATGATGTACATGTACTTCAATTAGTCCAGGTATGACATAACAGCGTTAAAGTGCAGACCACATTTAGGCTAGGATAGATATCCCCTTGGATAGATATCCCCTTTTTTAGGTGAATTAGGTTAAACAAATTGCAATAAAAAAAATTTCACTGCAGTGCATTTCAGTGAGGTCCACTAAATGGCTACCTAAAAGTCCAAAAATATCCAAGTAGTGGAAGTGTGCCTAATTTGCATAAATCCAATATGGCCGCTATTTCGACAATTTTCCCCGAGATTTCTTATCGTAGGTCGATGTTGTGGCACTTAAAAGCACAAAGTTCACATTTACATGGGTGAACTATGTTTTATATATCATATTAAGAGCCATATCTTGTTTAATTGTGCATCGCAGTATTCATAAATCCAAAATGGCCGCCGATATTAAGATTAACACACAGATTTTTAGGGCATTATATTAGTTTTAACCTGGAAATTTTTTGTAACAAGCTGACTTTTTCTGGAATAGGTTCAGAAATATGTGTAGAATCACTGATAAAAAGTCCCCGCAAATCCCCTGTGTGCGTTTTTCAAAATCCAAGATGGCGTCCAAAATGGCCGCCATTTTCATATTTTTTCATAATTCCCAAATATACTAGCTGGAAACACAAATAAGGTATCCAAACATATGTTTTGAGGTATGAGAAATATTTATAAATCCACATTAAGATGATTCAACCCTTGCAAGTGTCCAAAATCCAAGATGACGTCCAAAATGGCCACCATTCTCATGTTTATCTCATAATTTCCATACCATACTAGCTAGAAACACAAGTAAGGTATCTAAACATATGTTGTTAGGTATGTGGAATTTTTTATAAATCCATATTAAGATGATTCAACCCTTGCAAGTATCCGAAATCCAAAATGGCGCCCCAAATTTGCATGCTGCCTTCCCAAAGCCCGGATCTGTAATTTAAAAATCACAAATTCAATTTGAGACCAAACTAGGGCATCTGGAGCCATATACGATATGGATGAAACCCCCTACTATATAAACCAAACTCAATTGGCTAAAAATGGCAACATATTGAAAATTTGTGGTTGAAGAGGTACGTTGCTCCAATAATGAAATACCTTAATTCTAAAGTTGTTTCATTTTCATTATACTCTTTGATGATTGGTGCTGTGTTGCAACAAGTATGGCCACTCCATTTTCTGCACATTGTTGTACAGTGAAGACCTAGTTTCTTGCAACTACATGTCATAGTGTTGCATCCATCAGGCTTGCATCCACAAGACACCATGTGGTGGTACTCATTAAGTGAATCATATTTGCTGGCCCCATAAAGCTGAAGGATGAAGCCTTCACCTTATTTCTATACCTCATCATGCGTACTCGTACTTTTCGCAAAAGTCCATAGGAAGTCATCTTTGCCTTTCTTGTGTACCATGTTGAAAGGGTTACGCTTTCCCCGGGCGATAGATGGCTGAGACTGTGTCACACCCTGTGATGGCATGAAGTGCCAACTGCCATGCTAGATGCCAATGCTTGCTAGATATCACTTACTCGGAACACTATCTCAGGATTACTACATCATTTCATGAAGGTATCTGTTGTTGAGCTTGCCCTGGACACAGTTCTTGTCGGTGATAACACAGACGTTCTCATCTTGCTGATTTTCTATGCTGATCTGAATGCAAAGGACATCTTTTTTGCACCTGAGCCCAAGGCAAACTCCAAGAAGAACCGGACATGGAATATCAAGCAGCTAAGGAAACCCTAGGAAGTAGTGTGTGTGGCGACATTCTCTTTGTCCATGCCCTTCTGGGCTGCGATACAACCTCTGGCATATTTGGACAAGGGAAGGTGTATCACTGAAGAAAATCATGAAGAATGACTACTTCTGTGAGCTTGCCAAGGTATTTAGTAAGCCAGCATCAGACCTGAAGGACATCATTATTACAGCTGGAGAGAAGGCAATTGTATGCCTGTAAGGTGGTGACTCAACAGACGATCTGGACTCTTTGAGGTACAGTAGCTATTGCGTAAAGGTATCATCAATCACGTCTGCCTTAGAAGCAAAGACTTTGCCACCAACTTCAACAGCAGCAAAGTTCCACAGTCTGCGTGTGTACTATTAGAATGGAAATGAATGGCAGGCGACCTGACACCGGGAGACTGGGGTTGGCAGGTCATGGATGGGAAATATCTTCCAATACAAACTGATAAACCACCAGTACCCGCATCACTCCTTAAAGTCATCAGATGCCGATGCAAGAAAGACTGTGCAACCAAGAAATGTACATGCCGGAAGTATGGCCTCCAATGTTCAACAGCCTGCACTGATTGTCGTGGCACTAGTTGCACCAACTCACCACCACCAGACCTAGAACTTGATACTACTACTGATCAGCCTGCCACATAAACATGATAAATGTATGTTCTGGTTAGCTTTGTTGTTTTTATCATCTTAAAATATGTATACCACAATGTTAGCCTCATGATCTGCATCCTGTAATAACAACTGAACTGGGATTGTAAACCAATATAATAGACATACTACAGCTGCTCTTTGATGCACTGTATAAGGTGAGAATCAAAATCAAATTCATGCAAATTAACCCACTTTTTTTGAAAATGTATGTGTTTATGCAAATTAAAGAACCTAAATTATGATACATTTGAAATTCAAAAATAATTTAACAACAAGAATAGACCATTCTAATAATTGGCGTATTCACATCGCAAACAGCGATCTGTGCTGAAACTGAGGCAGAACTAAGCTAAACCTGATCCCAGTACTTGGTGAGTGTAGCCTGAATGCCCCTGAAAGGTACCGGGACCAGAACTAGCTTAGTTCTAGATCGTTTTCAGCGTTGATCCAGGTACATAGTTTATCAAAGGTCTATAAGTGTTGTCGCAATTATTCTGATCATTTTATTATTTATAATCAGTTCTCTACAAAAATGTCTAATTTGGCAGCCATTTTGGATTTAAGCAAATAAAAACACTTAAGCTAAGGCATAGGAAACCTTGTGCAAACAAAAACATTCTTTGAAATAACATTATAGACATTCAAAGTACACTAAAAGTATGATGATAGGTATGTATGGTGGAAATTTTGACCAAATCTGTGCGAAAACCCTAGAATTGGCAGCCATTTTGGATTTATGTAAATTAGACACACTTCCACTACATGGATTTTTTTGGACTTTTAGTATGTCATTTGGGGGACCTTTCTAAAATGCATTGCAGTGAAAAAGTTTTTATTGCAATTTGTTTAACCTCAAAACACAATATTCCTAGCCTAATTATAGATGTATGGATATAATCACGCTGCATTGGTGGCGCATGCGCATGCGTGCAGCAACATGTGCAAAAAAATAAATACCAGGCTCAAAATAACCAGCTGCAATATAGGCCTGTGCGAGTACATGTGCGAGTAAAAATCTGACGTTTGAGGATTTGTTCTCAAGTTGTAGCATGTGTTGTTTTTTTAATTGTCATCATGTTTTTTATTAGAGAAAACAATAAAAAAATAATCACAAAGAATTACAACAACAGCTGCAAAAGTATTAAAAAATACATATTATAAGGTACCGGTACTAAGTTGTAGCATGTGTTACCGGTACCGTACAATTTTTGTTTTCATTCAGTGTTAATTGTTTTCATTATAAATGTCGCAAAATATTAAAGCCTTGTATGATTTCCGTCAAATTTTGATTTTGTTCTTTATTCAAAATGTTGAAATAATATTAGTAATAACTGACGGGGAGGGTTGCTGTCCATTTTAGGTTGAAATAACAAGGTAAAGTGAAAGAAACCCCACTGGTTATTTTGGCCATTTAACACACAGTTCTATGGGAGGACATATTATTTTTATAATTTTTAAATTATGATAATATGTCGAACGCTACTTTTTCGGTCTGATTTCCCAAAATTGAAAGAAATATCCCGACAACTGAAAACATATATAAAATAACTGCCAATACCGGACGACGAAAATGTTACAAAAATCAGGACAAAATATTAGCAAAACTGGGTTGAAAATTTTGTTTTGCCACAGCCACCCAGGCTCATTTCAATATCCGGGTTTTTTTAGGCAAACGAAAGGGGGGAAAGTGGAAAGAAAACAAGGAAGAAAAGAAGAAGAAACAAGGAAGAGTATACGTTCCGAGTCATTGCGCATCATAATTATGTTCATGCTTGACATTTGTGACACGGAATTAAAGTCGCATCCACTGGAAATCCATTCTAAAATACATATTATGCATTATCATGACATGGTTATATGGCCTATAGGCTATGCTTAATCATGATGGTCGGAAAAATAAGTTAATAATAGGGCCTAATGCAAAATGATGCACCAATTGGCTTTTAGTTTGAGGATAATATCCCCCTCACAAGTCGGGTCCGTTGAAATCTGTTATGCCCCAAATAATACGAATAATAAGTGTAAACTTTTACACCAAATGACTTTATTGTGCCTTTCATAACTTTTTGAAAATAATTCTCCAACTTCTGAGGGAGCACATCCCCGTCAAAAAAGAAAAGGCTAACTTGCATTTATCCATATAGGCCTAATTGAGCAGGTTAATGCCCATGCAGAAGTCAGGTCCGCAGGAAATTTGTTAGGAATTATAGGCCTATCTTTCATAGATATAATGACTATAGGCCTATTATAGCACATACCCCTCAAGCAAAACAGAAAAGCCTAAACTTTTGCTGAATTGGAGGAATTATTGAGCATGAGTGTTCATATAGGCCTAAAACTAAAATTCGCGGCTCAGTTGGAAATCTGTAAAAAAATATATGCTCCGAAAATAACCAATAAACAGTTTTGATGTGTCCGGAGAATTGAAAGTGTGCAAAATGTCGTCGAGGGAGCAAAGTTATTCTGCAGCATTTAAGCTCAATTATGAAAAAGAGCAACATTTTTTTTAGCATTCTCTGATTTCTCACGTTCACTAGAAAGAGTGTATCCCGAGCCCGCGATTTAATTCATAAATTGGATAGTAAAATTAGCAGGAGCTAGCTAGCAGGCACTTGGGCTAGCTAGAACCCTGATCATGCTGATTAGGCCTACTCGCAAAATTATCATTCCCGTTGCGCCAGTTCACGTTCACAATATCGTTTGCGGCTGGGTTTTGAGACTAGGGAGTATGTGATTTATGAGACGTCTTTGAATTATGATACTGTCAGGTGACCCGGCACTGAAGAGTCTTTGATATCAGAGACGTCTCTGAATTAGCAGTGCCCCCGAACTGAGATGGCTGTGTTGGGCAAGAAGATCAAGGCAAAGATTGAATACTGCCAGGAATGGGATGCAAGATAGTGGGCATCCTTTGAATACTCCTATGCTGCAGTGTATCCAATCTGTTGTCCATTCCTTAGTCTTTACATAGATATAGCTTTCATCATAGTAGTTAAAGATCATCTTCCTGATGTGGTCGGGAACATGGTACCAATCTAATGCAAACTGGATGAGGTTGTGTGGCACGGTACCATATGCAATTTGTAGGTCAAGCCACGTTGTCACAATCGGTTTTCCATTCTTTTTGGCGTCTTGGAGTATCTCGGAAAGTGCCTCAGTATGTTCTACACACCGATATTTTCTCCATGAACCCTTTCTGGATGGATTTGTCAATATATTCATTCTCAGTCAGGTAGCTTATCGTCCTCTGAGCTAGGAGTCCCATTCCAAGATTACCACTTGTATTCTTGATTGTGATTGGTCTGAAGTTGGCAGGTTCAGATGTATTTTCATCTTTGGAAATAAGAATGGTTTCTCCCACCCACCAACTCATCGGAATGTCACCCGTTCTCCAGATGTTGCAGATTACTTTGTTGGAGGAGTTCTGTTGTTTTAGGGCACTTCTTCCACACTAAGTAAGGGATGCGATTGATTCCTGGAGCGCTGGAGTTTCTTCGTTTCATAAGATAATTGGTCAGTTCTGTGAGACTTGGTGGTTTGGTATTGAAGGGTTGTTTTCATCCTTTTCAGTGGGTGATACTTGTAGCCACATTTCTTATCATTGTTGACAGAATTGAAATACTTTTTTGCAGCTGTTTTCTGAAATGTTGGGTTTCTATTTGTACTTCACATTATACTTTGGTATACATGAAAAAAAATATAAGAAAAAAAAACTTTTCCCGACTGACGGACCCAACATCTACAGTATGTAAAATTGATCTATGGACAAGCAGACAATTTATTTTTTGTTGGCCCTATAGAACTGCATATTAAATGGCCAAAATAATCAGTAGGGTTTTTTTCACTTTACCTTGTTTCAGCTCAAAATGGACAGAAACCCTTCCCTACATTTATTACTAGTATTATTTCAGCATTTTGGGTACCATACCGTATTAAAAAATTGATGGAAATCTTGCATTATTAAAGGCTTTGAGAATTTGATGAGGCGGAGCTCCAACAAGTTTGAGTCCCTGTGCACGCAGAAATAGCTGTGTAATCTGCCACTGGCATGGATTCCGGGATGGATTCATTATAAATTTTCATTTGAAATGAGCAAATGACCAAATTAATGAACAATCCTGGTGAACCTAACAAGAGTTTTTCCATTTTTTCCTGTCCAGATTCATCAAGATGTCCTCACAGAAAAGGAAGCTGCATTCTGATGATGCTGAAGCTTCACCATCCAAAAAGAAGACTAAACATGCTTCACCATCCAAGAAGAAGACAAAACATGCCAAGATCTTTCCAAAGGCTCATAAAAGACCAAGAAGTTTGTTTGAAACACAAATCATTATTAGCAGTGGTGAGTATATGCCGATATATATATAACGATACACCATTTTCAATTTTTTTACACCATTTTCAATTTTTTGCATTAAGACCACCAGCATCTGCATTTTAATACTCGCTTTTAATTGACACCCTGACCTTCTTTAAAAATCTAAAAAATTTTGAATTTATGATGAAAAACAGCATACATTTTCTTATGTTCTTCATGTCAAGTTATATTTATCTCAAATTGTAAAAAATGGATACCGCTTTTTGCATTAATAACTCTTAGCATGTTCATGCAAAGGAATTGAAATGTTCCAAAATTTTCAATTGATCGTCGGCTTTTCATCCCAACTACATATGCTTTAAATAATTATCATTAGATTTATCAAGTTTACTTTGAGGAACCTGTTAAATATTAAAAATATCAAAATTAAATCATTTACCATAAAATGTGTATTACATTGCAAATTTCAAAAAATCAAAATTATTTGATATCAGAAGGACATTCTTCGTATTCAGAATGAAATTTGATATGTCTGCTCTCATGTCCCACCAAAAAATACTGTCCAAACGCTCATACCCCATCCCTTAAGTCAATTCTTTTTAATCATTTTAAAATGATTTATTGTCTACAATTTTAAAGGAGTACTTCGTGATCCTAGCATCAATAGATATCAATAGATATCTACGCAGAAAGCTTATTCCCAAAATTTCAGTTCATTCTGATTTTGCGAGTTGTGCATGATTTTTGTGTATTGCGCTGCTCCAGTCCATAGGCCACTGTATTGAATTACATTTTGGTGTACCAGAACGTAATTCAAATTTGGCGATATTTTTGCTAAGCGAATTAATCTGCAAAAATTTTTTCATACATAAACATTATGTAGCCAGAGGTTCCCAGTGGTATAAAAATCTCAACTTTTTTGAGGAAGGAAAGTTAGGGGATGAGGCTGTGGATCACAAAATTCCCCTTTAATTGCATTGTTTTATTTTGTTTAATTGTGTTCTACAGGAAAGAGTGATCCAGACTTCCAAGATGATGCTGGCAATGATACTGATTGGATTGCAGAAACACAATCAAAGTGTTTGTCTTCAGAGGGTGAGAGAGACAGAAATGAAGCAACTGATGCTTCTACAGGGAATGCAGAAAAGGTGACACAAGGTTTGAAGAAGAAAAAGAAAATGAAAAGGACAAAGAAGGGTAAGAAGGAAATGAAAACTGCCGTTTGTAGGAAGAGGGAGGAGGGTGTGACTCATAAAAATGGTCGCCAAGGAAGTGCAGAAGAAGAAACCTGTGACATATGTATGAGGGTTTTAAGATCAAAGTATGATATGAAGAGACATAAAAAGGGGCATGCACAATGTGATAGATATGAAACTGCAACTGGTGTGTATAAGTGTTTGAATTGCTTGAAATGCTATGATGATATAAATCAGTTACGGGTCCACAGGAGATGTTATTGTCCTTTGAATGCCATGGGTGAAAAGAAAGATGGCGCAGAGGACGGTGGCACTAGTAAAGATGCACAGCAAAGCAAAAGTGAAAGTATGTTCAAATGTGACACCTGCAGTGCTCAATTTGAAAGTTTCTCAGATTTGCAAGCACATTCTGCAAGACACCGCAGGCTTCCACGCAGGCAACCATCTGTGAGGTGCCCAAAATGTAGTAAAGTATTTTGCTCTTTTCATAAGCTGAAAGTTCACAATACAGTTGTCCATATCAACAAAGGGTTAAAAGTGTACAAGTGCAAACTTTGTGATCAAGGATTTGGTTCCGAAACACAACTACGATATCACAAGCGTGACAAGCATGGGAAAGATGGAGTTACATATAAATGCCACTACTGCCATCTTATTTTTGAAACATGGCAGCTGAGGCAGCATCATATAGGGTCAACTCATGCAGGAAACTATTTATGTGAATACTGTGGGAACCCTTTTAAGAAGACTATTGCAGCATATCATAGAAGGAAATGTAAGATGAACCCTCAAAATCAGCAGCAATCAAAGAAGCAGACATTTGTAAATGCTGCACCATCTTGTAGCAAAGAGACCTCAAGTAATGTTGCATCAGTATCATCCCCAGAATCTCTACAGCCAGAATCTGTTACGTCACTGGCATTAAGAAAACCAAAAGCTGAGTGTTATGAGTGCAAGAAATGTTTGATTACATTTGAAAGCAGAAACAATTATGTCATACATCAAAGAACTTGTCAGTTGGTCGCTGAAAAGACAATTAATAGAGTATATATATGTGAAGCATGTCAAGAGATCTTTAGCACTATTCTGAAATTACGTGCACATGAGTCAGAGCACTTGTCGGTGATTTGCAAAGATTGCAATGAAGTCGTCCCAGATGAGGAGACACTAGAGATGCATGTACTGCTTGAATGCCCTGAGAGATACAAACTATTCTCAAATAAGACACACAGAGAGGAGACAGATGCCAACAGAGATCTAGCAGAGGTAGTTGAGACAACACAAGAAAATGAGAAATCTAGCAACTCTGTAGACAGTTCTCCTACAACATGTACAGATATAAATGTGGGGGTAAAGCAAATGAATGATATTCTGGGAGACAAAAAACCGAGCATATCTGGAATAGTTGTGGGGAAAGCTGTAAACAAAGAAAATGCTTCTTCGGATGACAAAAACAACCAAACACATGATGGCAGAGGAGCGATTGTCTGTAAAATGTGCTCCAGGAAATTCAAAACAATTCACCTAAAACAACATGCAATGGCACATAAAAAGGACACGCAACGGCAATCCAAGACTGGCCAATTTGAATGTCTACATTGTTTCAACCGATATGATGTAAAAAGCAATTTGAGTGTACACAGACGGTTTTTTTGTCCTCTGCAAGATTTGAAGGAAGATTATATTGGTCATACTTGTGGCATTTGTCATGCAACATTTGAAAATGTGGATCTTTTAAGTATACATCAAATGATCCATGTTGTTCATGTCACAGTCACAGAAGATGATAAGAGGATAAAGTTGAGGAAAGAGTCTGAAAACATTACAGATGTGGAGTTTGACGAGGTAAATAGTGAAGGGTTAGATAAAAAGGATACTTCAAATGATGGCACAGAACATGACAAAATAGATACAGATATTCAAGACAACATTCAATCCAAATTAATGGATGACAGTAAACAGTGGGAGGTATCACAGAATATCTGTAGCAATTGCAATGTGGAGTTCACTTCTGTAGCAGCCTTGAAGGAACACCAGAAACGTGTGTCAATGACTAAATCAAAATACCCTCATGGATGTCCAATTTGCCCAGGAGTTATGTCTCGTAGGCCCTTGATAGTAAGTGCATGTGACTATTTGCAGCACAAAAAGCAGTTCAAGTTCTTGTGTCAGTTTTGTGGAGAGCACTTTGAGAATGGTCTAGAGAGACATATAAAACGATTTCATGACTATGAAAACAAGAAGGAATGTCCTGGGTGTCATCAAATCTTTGGCCTGCAAGAGTACCAGGAGCATGTTGAGTACAATAGAAAGGAAGTAGAACGTTTGAACTGCAAATGTTTGTCATGCGGGAAAGTATTTGTTAGACCAAGCGTATTAGACACCCATACAAAGCGATTCAATATTAAGTGTAATATTTGTTGGCAACATTTTCAAGATGGGGACAGCCTGGCAGAGCATAGAAAGCAGAGTCACAATGTAAGTACAAAATGCAAATCAAAGAAAGGTCACTGGTGCAAGCATTGTGACAAGTTCTTTGACAAAGCCAGCCTACTTTCAGCCCATGTGAAGAGTGTATTGGAAGAAGAATCATCTGAAAGCCTTTTGTGTTCATGGGAATATAAATACTCAACCTGCTTGCGTTGTGGAATAACCTATACAAAGGATTCAGATTACAAGCTACATAAATTTATTTGGCGGCATGAATGTCTTAATTGTCATTGTCATTTTCAAAGCGAAAAACAGCTCAGGGGCCATTATCAGCGCATACATGCTACTCGAGGAAATGTTGGGACAGACTTTTGCAGCATGCGCCAGATTTCCCATGTCCAGAGAAGGAGAAATAAACAAAGACTTGCTATCATATCATGCAAGTTTTGTCATAGTAAAATAACAAGAACAAACATTTTACGGCATGCAAAGCCAATAGATGAGAAATGTGAGGCTTGTGGTATCAAACTTTACAGTACCTGTCTAAAGAGAATCCATATGAAAAATATATGTCGTGAAAAATGTCAGTGTACGTATTGTGGAGCTCAGTTCAAAAGTATGTCACATAAAAATGACCATGAGAGTGGCTATTCTCCTTTACTGGGGCAGGCTAGGTGCAGTGTATGCTGTGTGGATCTGGCATGCTGTCAAATTACTGATCATAGGCAACATGTTGAAGATAGAATGAAAGGCAAGCGTTGTGCATATTGCCTAGAAGTTATTCCATCAGAAGGCCGCAAGATTCCTCAACATCAAAAGTTACAAAACAAACTCTACCTTTGCAGCTGTGGTGAAACGATTGAAGCAACATGCCAGAAGAAACTTCAAGAGAAGTTTGTATGCTGTAAGTGTGGTACACATTTTGTACAATATCAAGACCTTGTTACTCATTTGGTGAAGTACAACATTGGTAATGTGAACACAACAAACACTACAGCAGAAGATAATTCTAGGCAGATGAGTAAAAAGTCCTTAATGGAGATAGAAACATGGAATACTCTTGAAGAGGAAGGAAAGACAATCTATGTGTGTTTGTATTGTAGAGACAAAGTTGATACATATGAAGAAATGATGGAGCACAAATCAACCTTTAAGTACGAATGTCCTCAATGCAAGAAGCATTTCAGGACTCCACTGGCAGCCAGTCATCATTTCAAGCAGGTAAATCATGTCACTTGTAGATCCAAAGGAAAGCAATTTAAGGAAACAAGTTCCAAGAAAACAGTTGGACCTATGAGTGTTAAGAAGAGGCAGACATTAAACGTAAAAGATGATATTTTGACAATTTATTGGCAACAGGCTGTATGTGATGAGCTTTATCAACAATATAAAGAAAGTGAGCAGCATTCAGAAAGAATGACATTTCAAATTGGTTTTGAAGAGTATAGTATTTTACCTACCAATCCTGCCAATGTCAAAGAAGATATTGCATTGGATGATAGCAAAGCTCAAAATGGATGTCCAGTATCCATCAATGAGCTACATGTACCACAAAGGGCTAGTGAATCCTCACCTAATGCAACCAAATCAATCTTGACATCATGTGAAGCCAATAGTGTGGAGCCACATACCACGGAAGAAAGTGAAAGTAATTTTAAAGTAACATACCGTCGAGCAATGGGAAAGAAACATATGTGTATTCATTGCAAGAAACAGTTCACAACTATTTATACATTAGCGAGGCATCTTCAACACAGTAAAGGCCTTTTGTACACCTGTACAAAATGTGATAGATCATTTGATGTCATGTGCAGTTTAGAGTATCATATAGCACGTATGTGTAAACATTGTGGAATTCATTTTAGTGAAGTGGAAGTGATGGTGGATCATGAGCAGCAATGTAAGAATGAAAAGGGGAATAAAGATAGCAACATTTCCAGTGCATTGTCCAAGGATGAAAGGGAAGATGTGTTATATGTAGCATCTGTAAAAGAATCAAGATCACAGGCTGTGGAAGATGAAGAATTGATGCGGACAGCTGTAGAAACAGATGATGGAAGTGATGAAGAAACAGACAGTGCATCCAAAGCTGAAGGTATTGAGGCTGTTTCTAAAAGTGAATCAGAAAAGAAAGGGTCTTCTGTTCAATCTAAAGGGGAGGATGTTGATGCAGTTAAAGGTGGCACACCAACTGAAAAGGATAATGATGATGATGTCAATACAAATCTTCAGATTGTAAGGACAGTAGAGGGAAATGATGCCATGATGGACAGTGAAGAAGTGAAAGAAGTACTTACCCACCAAAATGATCATGAGGATGAAAAATTAATGACTGATGCTGTTGAAACTGATGAAAGTAAAGAAGAGACAGGGACTGCACCTGAAGCTGAAGGTATGGAGGTTGTTTCTAGAAATGAAGTTGAAGAGGGAGGGTCTTTTGTGCAATCTAAGCATGACAATGTTGATGCAGTTAAAGATGGCACACCAACTGAAAAGAAGAATGATGATGCCACTATAGATTTTGAGATAGAAAAGGCAGGAGAGGGTAATGATGCAATGATGGACAGTGAAGCAGGGAAAGAAGTACTTTCCCATCAAAATGACCATGGAAGAAAATCAAATAGGGTGAGGAAAGAGTTTCTAATAATGAGCTTGACCAAGCCAGTAACAAGAAAAGGCAATCTACAAAAGAGAGCAATGACAGATGAAAAGAAGTGCGAATTCTGTTTGAAGAAAAAACTGAACAAAAACAGCCCATGTTATCAAAATGATGTTTTTTTGAAGTGGATGAGATGTGTCTGCCTATACTGCAACCTGGAATTACCCAGCAAATGTCACATCCACTATCATCTTGATAGAGTTGAAAGGTATACTACCAAGAAATGTTGTTGTGGAAAGCATTTTACCACACGTAAGCACTCAGACTGTAAAAGGTGTGACCTTTGTGTGGATATTTATTTTGGGTCAAAGAATGACTTGGAAATGCATATTACCAGTTGGCACAAGATTGTGTATGAAGAGATACCGGTAACAAGAGGATCATCAGACAAGTGTGGATCAACAGACCAAAGAAATCCCCTGAATAAGATTACAGAACATGAAGCAACTAACATCACAACAAAACCAGATGCTGCTGAAAGTAGTCAACCAGTTAGTAGAAAGCGAAAGCAAAGTAAACTAGAACCAAAGAAGAGTCGGAAGACAAAGGCAATTGGAGAGAAAGCACGAAACGCACCAATTCAAGTGGCATTAACTGTCACATCAGATGGAGTAAAGTCAACATCAAAACCAGATGCTGCTGAAAGTAGTCAGCCAGTTGGTAGGAAGCGAAAGCAAAATAAACAAGATCCAACAAAGAGGCAGAGGACCACTAAGGCCATTGGAGAGAAAGCACACAAAGCACCAAAACAAGTGGCATTAACTGTCACATCAGATGGATTAAAGCCAACCCAAGCATCAAATGCAGCTATGCCAGGACTAAAAGCCTCAGTTTCTTTGCCAACTGCTAGAGTGCACACATACGTATTACCAACATCTGACTCTCAACAAGAACACCATCAGTTCATCACGCAGACCAGTCAAAGTGAACTCAACAGTCAGAATACTGCTGTTGTGCTTCAAGAGTCCATCCAACAAGTGAGCAGTTCACCTTTGGAAATCCAGAAACCCATGCAAAGGAATCAGATGCCAGTTACTCAAGGAGGTGTGAATCCAGCTCTTCCATTCAGTTTGAGCACAAAGATACAGGATGTGCCCATTTCTACAGCAATATGTGGTTCAGAACGAACAGGTTTAGGTCCAGGTTTAATATCAGTACCAGTGTCAGCAGGAAGGATTCATTTCCCCAATGCATCAGAAGATTCAGATCCTAACCTTACTTCAGAACTTGAAGATGAGTTGACGTCAGTTCTTGCATCACACGGTTTAGAGCTAAAACATTTGATTTGTGTTAAACGAAAAAAGTTGAATCTTTCAGGTTCACTAAAGGATGGTTTAAAGCCAACAGAGTCAAATGCAGCTAGTCACGGACTAAAATCATCGGTTTCTTTGCCAATTCCAGTGAGCAGATCAACCTCTGTAACAGCAACTGACTCTCATCAAGAACACCATCAGCTCCTGAGGCAGATCAGCCAAGAATCCATCCATCAGTTGAGCAGTTCACCCGTTACAAACCTTATGCAAAGAAATTCAATGCCAGTTACTCATGATCCAATTCTTCCTGTGAGTTTGAGCACAAAGATCCAAGGTGTACCCATTTCTAAGCCAGCGGGATTGATTGCAGTTGGTTCAGGAAGAGTAAATTTAGCAGGTTCTACATACATGTCAAATCTGACAAGAGGAGTAGTAAAACCAAGTGAAGTAGCACAGGCATTAGTGGGAATGCCACCTGTTTACCCAAATCAGATTTTTCCAACAACAGGGATTTTGTCATCTGTTCCAGCAACAGGCCGTGTACATATAGAGCCACATGTTGCACCAAAACTAACTCGGGTTCTAACAAATACAAATACAGTACGAGGAGTAAACATCTTGGTTCCAACTCATACTTCAGGAGGGAATCCAAGTACCAGTGTTGTGACAGGAACACACCCATTTGGTAAAACTTCAACACTCAATGTGGCCACAAAACAAGTGAGTTCAGCACTAGCTGGCACCACAAAACAAGTGATCTCAAAACCACCTGTCCCTAGAAAGGATGTCACCTCTATGTTATGTGCTCCTGTTGATGGCATGAGAAAACAGAATACACCTACATGTAGTACCTCTGTGTCACTTGCTAAAGGAACAAACCTATCAGCTGCCAAAACAAATGTTGCTGTTGTACCAGGTGGTTTGGAAGAACTTAGTAATATTGAACTTGCTGCAGAGAAATCATCAATCAGAAAAATTCTTTTAGTTTTTGGTGAGAAAGCAGCAAACCATTTTGTTGAATATATCACTATAAATAACCAAAGTTACCTGACATTCAATTATCCAGCAAGTCATACGGGGATATTAAATGCTGGAAAACAAAATGACGAGAAATTTTCTGTTATGATCATGGATGAAGATCAGAATAGTAAACCAAGTTGTGAAATGGGGAGTCCTAGACGAGCACTTGTGGTTAAAATTGGACCGCATAAATTACACACCATTGAAAAATCAAATGATTTATCAGGTGACTATACATATATGGTGGAGTTGATAAAAACACTTCCTGTCACCTCAAAACAAGTGAACTCATATCTACCAATTCGCACAAACCAAGTCACCTCAAGACCACTGGCCACCACAAAACAAGTGAACTCAATAATATATCAATTGCCGCAATAGGAGTGAACTCAAGACCACTGATCACCTCAAAACAAGTGAACTCAACAATATCTGTTCCCACAAAAGGAGTGAACTCAAGACCACTAGTCACCACAAAACCACAGAGCCAGCATGCTGGAAGTATATTTCAAGACCATGTCATTGAAACAGGGAGAATCCATCAGAGGGAAGTGGAAAGTAACCAAATAGTACCGGATGACCAGTATCCTGCAGCTGATGCGATTCAAAGAACAAATTGCTGATGTTGTCAGAAAGAATCATGACTCAGGCAGTGTATTTATGATGAAGGATGCTGCTGATGTAACTCCAGATAATACTAGCCATATTTCCATGTGCTAATCGTAATTCATCAGTTCCTTTGTCAACTCATGCTTGTAGAACTGCTAAATTCACAAAGATCTGTTCCCACAAAAGGAGCGAACCCAAGACCACTAGTCACCACAAAACCACAGAGCCAGCATGCTGGAAGTATATTTCAAAACCATGCCATTGAAACAGTGGGAATCAATCAAAGGAAATTAGAAAGTAACCAACTAGTACCGGATGACCAGTATCCTGCAGCTGATGTGATTCAAAGAATTGCAAACTATAATACTGCTGGAGTGAGTTATTTATGATTCATGAGGTGCATTGGTAAATATGCATTGGTAAAAATGCAGCTACCAAGTCATCAAGCAGCACCAAAGAACCAGAGTGCCATTGAAGATCCAAGAACTGTTGCAGAACTGCTAAATTCACAAAGAAAATGACAAGCATCTGCTTCGTTGCAATGTTGAATTGGCAGACACAATGATACGTAGTCTTTGCACACCTTACTACTGTGTATTGCATCTCATGCTCCAGAAGGAATGGATCCAGCTCTAGAAACAGCAAATGCACATGGAATAAGGAGGCCCGTTATAACCTAGATTCAAAAGTGAATTAGTATATAGATGCTGATGAGTGTCCAGATGAAGATGAATTGATTGCAGTAGTCTTACATGTTGTAAGTGATGAAGATGAAGGTAACCAAGAGTTGAAATCATCTGCAGAATCAATACAAGATGAAACTAATATGTATACAGATATACCAGTAGCACCAGAGGTATTCATTAAAAGTGAATCAGTAGATGCTGATGAGTGTCCAGATGAAGATGAAATGATTAAAGTAGTTCTACATGCTGTAAGTGATGAGGATGAAGGTAACCAAGAGAATAAATCATTTGTGGAATCAATACAAGATGAAACTAGTATGTATACAGATATACCAGTGGTACCAGAGGTATTCATTCAAAGTGAATCAGTAGATGCTGATAAGATTCCAGATGAAGATGAAATGATTGAAGTAAATAAAGGTGATCAAGAGAAGAAATCATCTGCAGAATCAAAACAAGATGAAACTAATATGTATACAGATATACCAGTGGTACCAGATGTATTCATTCAAAGTGAATCAGTAGATGCTGATAAGATTCCAGGTGAAGATGAAATGATTGAAGTAAATAAAGGTGATCAAGAGAAGAAATCATCTGCAGAATCAAAACAAGATGAAACTAATATGTATACAGATATACCAGTGGCACCAGAGGTATTCATTAAAAGTGAATCAGTTGGTGGTGACGAGAGTCCAGATGAAGATGAAATGATTGAAGTAGTCTTTATACATGCTGTAAGTGATGAGGATGAAGGTGATCGAGAGAAGAAATCATCTGTGGAATCAATACAAGATGAAACTAATATGTATAAAGATATACCAGTGGTACCAGAGGTATTCATTCAAAGCCCATATGAAGATTAAATGATTGAAGTGGTCGTATATGTTGTAAGTGATGAAGATGAAAGTGATCGAGAGAAGAAAACATCTGTGGAATCAATACAAGACGACACTAATACAATGGAAGTAACACCAGAGCTAGCACGCTGGATATATATTTCAAGACTCTGCCATTGAAACAGGTAGAATCCATCAGAGGAAAGTGGAAAGTAACCAACGTGTACCAGATGCCTGGAGTTTATTCTGCTGCTGATATGATTCAAAGAATTGCAAACTATGCTGCAAGAGTCAGCCATGATTCAAGAGGTGCATTGATAAAAATGCAGCTATGAAGTCATCAAGCAGCACCAAAGAACCAGAGTGCTGTTGAGACTGTGAAGAATTTAGCTCACATTTCTGCAAAAGAGGACAATGATAGTACATTGGTAAAACCACAGCTACCAAAACAAATTCAGCAAGAAGTGCAACAGAATGCTGCTGAGGCTATGAAGAATGTAGCTCACATTGCTGCAAAAGACTATCATGAATTGAGTAGTACATTGAATGCAGCCACTCACATTGCTGAAACAGCAGATAAAATTGAAGAAGAGCAATTTTTGTCACCTGTGGATACAGAACAAGTTTATAATTATCAATACTGCCAAATATATTTCAGTGGGCACACAGAACCAGTTTGCAGGAATTATCCTCCAAGAACAAATTGCTGATGTTGTCAGAAAGGATAATGATGCCTGTGCATTTATGATATAAAGGATGCCGCTGATGTAACTCCAGATAATACTAGCCGTATTTCATTTTGCTAATCGTAATTCATCAGTTCCTTTGTCAACTCATGCTTGTAGAACTGCTAAATTCACAAAGAAAATGACTAGCGTCTGCTTCACTCGCAATTGCATTCACAGATCGACACAAAGACAAGCAGTCTTCGTCACCTCAAAAGAAGTGAACTTAACACCTGTCACTGGACCTATTTATCACCCCAAGACAAGGGAACTCAACCATATCTGTTGCCATTAAAGAAATGACCCCAAGAATACTGCTCATCACAAAAGTAGTGAACTCAACATTTCCTATCACCAGCACTATGAGAGAAATAAACTCAACCCCAGTTGTCACCTCAGAAGTGAATTCAGTGACACCTGTTACCACAAAAGAAGTGAACTCAGAACACTGCTCATCACAAAAGTAGTGAACTTAACATTGCCTATCACCAGCACTATGAGAGAAATAAACTCAACCCCAGTTGTCACCTCAGAAGTGAATTCAGTGACACATGTTACCACAAAAGAAGTGAACTCAGAACACTGCTCATCACAAAAGTAGGGAACTCAACATTTCCTATCACCAGCACCATTAGAGAAATAAACTCAACCCCAGTTGTCACCTCAGAAGTGAATTCAGTGACACCTGTTACCACAAAAGAAGTGAACTCAGAACACTGGTTAATACAAAAGCAGTGAATTCCCAGGGGGACGCTCAAGTTTCCCAGTGTACACACATATGTGACCAGAGATTTTCAAAACAGGATTTGCCCTTTTGAGCAAAATACATCCCACAGGAATTTAGCGCGGTTTTGCAACAAATTTTACACCCTAAACAGGATTTTACCTGAAAGATATACCCCTAAGCAGGATTTTATCTGAAAGGTGCCACCCTTACAGGTTTTTGAAAAAATAACATGTTTTTGTCTAATATTTATGTTTGGGTGATGTTCCTGATGCAAAACATGCCAGGGAAACACCCTTGGTGAAATAGTGGGATCATTAAAATGGCTCCTAAACACACCAACTAGAAGTTTAAAAACAACTCTCTTTGTTGAAAATATGTGTTTATACCCCCTACCTAAACAGGATTTGTACGATAAAGGCATTCATTCTCTGAAAAGGACCCTTAATTCACATTTTCTGATCACACATGTGTACACTGTCTGTGCACAGATCCTGGAACAAAGAGTGGAATAAACTCAACCCCAGCTGTCACCTCAGAAGTGAATTTGGTGACATACGAGGGAAAACAGGAAGCATCTATGTCTGTGCGACTTGCCAAAGATGAAAACACATCAACTGGTAAGGCCAATGTTGCCATTTTACCAGGTGGTTCAGTAGATCTTATTCTTAGGCTGCGATCACCAGTGGCGTAGATTTCTTTTTGATATTGGAGGGGATGGGATTGGAAAAATATCTTGAAGTATAGTGAATCCAGCACCGTTTGGCGCCAAAATAAGTTTTGGCATAAATGCGCGCGTAGCGAATGGAAAATTTTGGCATATTGAAGCTATTCTGATGAAATATGGTGCAAAATTGGAATAAATTTGCGCGAAGTGCGCAAAAATTGGCACTTTTGAGGCTAAAATGGTCAAATATGAGGTTAATTAGGTCAGAAATCCACATACAGGCATCAACATTGGGGGGGATGATTGTATGGACCATTTCCCCTGGCAAAATATTCGGAGGGATTTATCCCCCATCCCCCGAGATCTACGCCTATGGCAATCACATAAAGTATACTGTATACTATACAGTGTATACGGTATTCGCTATACGACTAGTATACGATTTATACGCTCATTCGATCAGGCTGAGTTCCACATACTCCTATGTGAACTCGGCCTGATCGAATGAGCACTCCTATGTGATTGCAGTGGTTGACATTGGAGAGTGGGAAAAAAACTTGTGCAAAATGAGAAGATAGTAAAATAATGGGTATACCTGGACAAAATTGGAACACTAATGTTCTGCTTGGAAAGAACATTTAATATTTAATGAAATAATAGTTTGCCATATCTCTGGTGTTTTGTTACCTGTGTAACAGGGCAAAAAAAAGTCAAAGCCCATTGAATCCTATTAACTGTGACCTATTTTTCGATGTTACCAGGAGCGTTCAAGCTTTGACTTGCGTTTGGCGGACAGAATGGTGGAAACTTAAAGTGAAAGATATACAACAAAAAACTGAGATATGGCAAACTATTCTATGTTCAAAGTTTACAGCCTGTTTTGATGCTGATCAAAGTACACATAGGCATGGTTTATAAAAAGACAATATCTGACATTTAACAAATATTTCTATTATTATGCAAATGAGGCTGTCAAATTTGTAAATCATAGTTTTGATACTATACATGTACCGTAGCCAGGATTTATTTTATGGACCTTTTTATCAAAATTTTGACCTTTTTGGACTGTTATGGGAGTGGATTTGGACATTTTTGGACCAAAAAGGCATAAAAAACATCTATTTTTTGCTTGCTACGCTCGCAAATGGGACTCTTTGGGTTAAAAAGGTGGACTTTTTGGGCCTTTGGCATTTTTTGGGGGAGAGGGGTATGTCACGCCGACTGCACCCCCTCTGGTTACGGGCCTGCCTGGATGCCCAAGTCACTCACTTTCAGGGGGCGCTTATTAACCCGAACTCTATAATATCTTACAAACCAAAACCACTGTCCATGCATGCATCCTACTTGATGCCATGATGCAATCAGCCTAAGTCATATACTGTGTATAAGTGACTACCAGTTGGTGATCTAGTGTTTGGCACCCAAGGGGTCGAAGGTTCGAATCCTGGCGGTGCCAAGTTAATTGTTTTCATCTACTCTCCTCCTTCTTTCCTTTCTGATAGCCAAAATCCACTTTTAGTGTTAGGGTTCAAACAAATTACAAATACATTGTATCAACAAATCATCATACAGGTAATTCTAAATCAATTGTTTTTGGATGGCTATTTTATTTCGACACTTGGCAAAAAAGTGCATTGAAAGGGGGCACTTGGACAATTATCACTGAAAAATATCCTTATGTGTGCTTTATAAGAGATAGGGATGCTAATTAGATCAGATACAGGGTGTCTCAGAAAGAATTATACCATCAGAAAAAGCGGCCGCACCCCCACCCCCCAAATGTGCAAAAGTATACAAAAAGTTCCAAAATATGACAATTTGCGAGCATAGCAAGCAAAAAAGTTGGGGTTTTTACGCTTTTTTTTGTCAAAAAAGGTCCACATTTTTGAGGAAAAGTCCATTTTTTACAAAATCGTCCCCCCCTTGGAAAAAGGTCCACTTTTTCAAAATAAGCACCAAACAAAAAAAAAAAAAATCCTGCGTACGGCCCTGAGAAGAAGTGCTGTCATTGAAATATTTTTTCTTGACATGACGGAAAATAAAATTGCCTTAAAATGTTAGTTTTACTGTCAGATATGTCCCTTTTATTTTTGAGCCGAACAACTACGGCAAAGCAAAGAAAATTGAATTTACTACCAGCGCAGATGTCGCCAATACGTACCACTCCTTCGGTCATGTTATGGTACAACCCTTTGTTGTGCATATCACCGTCCTGCACGCCGTGTACGTACTGTGTGTTATGAACATTGTGTATGCGTTCGACTAATAATTCCATTGTAATAATAAGACGCCGGTTCCGGCGCTTTATTCAAAATCTCGGATTTTCACAAAACTACAGCACCTAGAGTCTTGATTTTTGCAGGGTATATTGGTTTAATAAAGTACAATATAATCGTAAAAAAATGAATTAAAAAAAATCAGTGAGGGCGTCCTCAACAGCAAATGATATGGCTTTAATTTATTGTTGTTAATGAGTTACGAACGTTTTACAAAAGTGTTGTTGTTTCAGCCCTCTTTACAACATAACTCAAGAACCACAGGAGCTACAAAAGTATATCTGTGATATTTGAATGCTTCTACACGCTCGCTACGAATTGAGCAATGCAAAAGCTCTTTTCCATTCGCAAGATGCTGTGAACTACTTTTTGTTTTGGCTGCTTCGACCAACAATACATCGTATACTCGTAATTTTACTACTATTTTTCATAATATAGTACCATGTGTCATAAACAATGTTGAGTAATGTTGTAATCCAAATCTTATGTCAACATCATCACTTTTTCTGATGTTGACATCACTAATCAGAAGTACTGGTATGTATTTTAATGCTACAATGAATCAAAACAATTCAAAAGAGTATGCATGTTATCAAGTACCGGTAAATACTGTAACCACTGAAGTAAATGGCCATCCCTGTAGATGTACCGATAATTACTATCATTGATCCATCATATGTTTTAAGTATGGAATGTCAATTTTTAACTTAATTTTTTTAAATATTTGATCTTAAATTTGTGAGAGCAAAAAATGGATTTTTTTAAGGAAATTGGCCAAATTTACTACTGGGCTTATAGCCGAGTGCACCCTTGTTTTCTGAATGTCTCAAAAATAGAGGTGGGTTTAAAACCAAAGGTGGGCTTATACCAGGGTGGTTACGGTATGTGTAAAAAATATCAGGGTTGCTATGGTTATATTGGTATAATTATTATACTGTACTGAGTATAGCTAGCTGTACAATTTGTAAAAAAATGATACTTAATCAGAGACATAGCCGGGGAGTATGTGTACAACACCACACCCATAATGACAATTGTGACCTGCTCATGCTGTACTCTGTATTTGAATTCTGTCCCCCATTCACAAAATACACACCACTGACTATGCAGGACTACAGGTGTCTTCAATCAAAGAACAGCAACATCTTGAAACTCCCAACTTGCGACTTTATGCTCATTGCATGGGAGCAGGTCACAATAATGTCAGGAAAAAGTGGGTGCACTTTTGGACAAACATTTTCACCTTTTGGTGCTCTTGCACCTAAAAGAAAAAAGAAAAACAAAATTAAACCAATTTTTGGGAAGTACACTTTTGTGTGGTGTGAAGATTTATACAAGTCAATTGTTATATTGGTCGAGGGTGCATGGTTGTCAGGTTATAATGTCAAGGTCAAATGACCACAGCCTGTTGCACAGAAGTCAAAATATGGTCCAAATTCTACAAAATCTATATCAATCTGAAATATTTGATATATAATTTGGGTCCAATTTGTATGTCAATTTTATTGCAACTAATGGCTAACATTTGCTAATATGTACAGGTTAACCTTTGAACCATAGATTTAGGGTCAGTGGCAGCGCCAGGAATTTTTTTTTCGGGGGGGCATTAGGGGAAAAGTGAATTTCAGGGGAAACAAAATCAACAAATTTTGTGCAAAATTACCGCAAAAAGTGGACATTTTCGTAATTTTGAGGGGGGAAACAGGGGACAAGAGTTCTGAATGGGGGGAATATGCCCCCCCCGGTGGCACCGCCACTGTTTAGGGTTGCTATCTACTGAAGATAACCAAATAAATATCTACAGATACATTACTAAGATCCATGTTGCTATCTACAAAATAGAGCCATAAATCAATATGAGTGCTATCTACTGAAGATAGTAGAACGAAGATGGGGTTGCTATCTACTGATGGTACAAGCTGTATCAAAATTATTAGTACCCATCAGTTTTCATTGATAACAGATGAGTCGGGCACATTACAGTTTAACATAAGATCCAAATAATTTTTAGATTAATTGCATAACAAGCCACAAACTATACATTATGGACATTTTAAGGGGGTACTACTCCTAATGTATTAAATTTTGTTTTGCTTATTGTAAAATTGAAACACTATGTATAGGGTGCCACGTCATCACGCTGTGCGTTTGGTGGCATCCTCATCCTCTGTTTCTCATACTTTTGTCATATAATTTAAAATGTTCCACACTGTTTTATACAAGAAAATATTATTCTGTATTATGTTAACATGTATTTTGAATGGATGAAATAAACTGAACTGAACTGAACTGAACTGTGGTAAATTTGTGACTATTTTTGCATTTTTCTCAATAAATAATAACACACTGGTAACAAAAGTTATGTATATTATTGGGGCAAGGAATCCAATTACTACACTGAAATTTCAGTGACTCAAGACAAGCGGTTCAGTATATATGATAGGAAATGAGGTATATTGTAGCGGTACCTTATTTCTTAACATAAATAACAAACCGATTGTCTTGGGTCACTGCAATTCCAGTGTAGTAATTGGATTCCTTGTCCCTATAATATACATAACTTTTGTTACCACTGTGTTATTGGTTTTTGAGAAAAATGCAAAAATAGACACAAATTTATCGAGGGGTGTAGTACCCCCTTAAGAGTATCCAATCATCCAATGTTGCATTTGGAAGTGATTGGCTTTTTAATAAACATCAAAATTGATGGGTACCAATAAGTTTTGATACAGCCTGTAGCAGTATTCAGGTTTTGCTATCTACTGACGATAGCATGGAAGATTCTGTGTGCTATCCACTACAAATAGGGCAAAGATCAGGGTTGCATAGTATACTGTAAACGTTCGCCTAATGGCGCTATAGGCTCCCTTGACATAACTGGAATTTTAGACAAACTAAAAGTGCCCTCCCATAAAAATCCCACCAGCAAATAAGGGCACATACCCTTAATTCTTGTTAGGATTTTTATAGGAGATATTTAGCATGAAAATCTATACATGAAATTTAATCCAAGGCGAGCCCAGGGCCCCAGCTCCTAGGTGCGCCATTAGGTGAATGTTTACGGTATACTGATATGGTGCTATCTACTAATATATATCACTAAAATAACATATATTGTATTAAAAGATAATGGTCAAATTAACAATCTCATACCTTGATAATATCATGATAATTTTGGTTTTAGTAATAAAAAAATATACTAAGGTGTCTCTTGTTTTATTTGATTATTGAATGTTTATGTTGTATTCACCTAAGACCCAAAAAATAGGTTTGTCTCGCATCCCCTGCGCATTGGATTTGTGATGGTGAAAATGTTCAAAAATAAAAATTCATAAAATTTTATTTGTAAAATATGAAGACAAATTTGCCTTTGGCAAAACATAATGGACCAAAACCAGTGAGTTTTCAAGGGGGTAAACCCCCTGAGCACCTGATTTATTGATAAAATAAAAACTTTCAAAAAACCCATACGGGGGACATGAGACGAACCTATTTTTTTGAGCCTAAGAACCACCAAAAAATGTTGGTTATGCCTGTACCAGAGAGTATTAGGATTAGTCCGGTATATAAGTGAATTTAATGATGACTCCGCCCCCCGGACTCTACCAAACCAACTTTTTTAGCTTCCTTTTATGGTCCTATATTGACATTCAAGATGTTAACAAACAATAATTCCCAGCACTGCAGCCATATTCAAGGTAGGTCAAACTGTACTTTTTCTGAATCCTTGCAATGAGCGGAATAATTTGGTGTGCTTGTTAACCAGATTTTAGCAACTTTGTAAATTGACCACTCTGTTGAACCTTGAATATGGCCGGAGTGCTGGGAATTTTTTTGTGTGTGACGGGAGTCAATTTTTATGCCCCCCCCCCCCTTTGTGGGCACATTTTTTTACGACCCCTCCTACCTTCTGCCTACACGGACTCGAGACAAATTATTCATTTCCGGAACTAAGTCGGCAAATGCCCCGGTCAGAACTCTTCCCCCCCCCCCCATTGCCCCCAGTAAAAACCCAAAATAACGAAAATGTCCACTTTTTACGGCATTTTTGCGCACAATTTGTTGATTCCCCCCTGAAATTCACTTTGACCCCTCAACAGTGGCATAACTACGGGCGCCCCGGGCGCTACCAACCCTAGTTATACGCCACTGCCCCTCAATGCCCCCCAGAAAAAAATTCCTGGTGCCGCTACTGATCCCAGCTTACAATTGCCTGGATAAAAGTAGGCCTACTTTAGGTCTACATATTAAGGTGAAATTAGTGATTTTAACCACCTTATTTGCCTGGGGCACTCAAATCTTATGGGGATGTGCGGACAGCAATAAAGGGGTCAATTCTACGTCGATTGAGCCCCATATGCATCTTGCCCCCCTTTCCCCCTCTGTGAGGTGGTGGCCGCCCCGATATGTAAGATTCTTTTTGTGTTTCTGACCAAATTAACCTCATATTTTGCCCTTTTGTGCGCTTCACGCGAATTTATTCCACTTTTGTACCATATTTTCACCAGTTTAGCCCAAAAGTGCCCCCCTAAATTTGTCTTGTTCCACCCCCCAACCCCTCTGAAAAAGTGCTGGTTACGCCACTGCGATAGTGTCATTAGGCCAAAAACCCAACTAAACTACTTGGTTATCATGCGCGTATTTTGGGGTGGGGCTTAAAAGCAGGGGGCGGCGAAAATGAAGGGGCGGCGGAAGAAGAAGGGGCGGCAAAAACAGGGGCGGCAAAAACGAAGGGGGCGGCAAAAATAATTAGTTAATAAAAAAGGACGGACAATTTTGAAAAAGCATAAAAATTGGTGAAAAAATGGTACTATACATCAAAATGTGGTGCTTTTAGGGCGCTAAGCGCCTGAAACTTTTTTTTTTTTTTGCTCTTCACTTTTTCAAACGACCGAGAAAAAAATTGGGTCAACCTTTTCGGGCTGTTGAGGGGAAGGGCGGCAAAATTGAATTTTCTTCACCCCGCCCGGGGTTGGGGCGGCCACGGTACGCCACTGGTTATAAACACTTATCCTTACCCAGGCCCGTAGCCAGGGGGTGACGTACCCCCCTAAATTTGCAAAAGTATACAAAAAGTCCAAAAATTTCAGTAAGAATTTGCGAGAATTATGAGCCAAAAAATTGAAAATCACAGAATTGCCCCCCCTAAGTCCATCTTTTTCAAAATCAGCACCCCAAAATAACCATATATAAAATTGCCAAAAAAAGGGATTTAAACTGAGTCTAACTTCAGGGGAAAATTAAAAAATTCAATCATGATAATTAGAAAGTCTCCCTTTTTTTGACCCAAAAAGTCCCATTTGCGAGCGTAGCGAGCAAAACAATTGGGTTTTTTATGCCATTTCCTCTTTGGCCATTTTCCCCCTATGCTACCACCCTGGGTGGGGGCACAGTGAAAAGTCTTGCCCCCCCCCCCTCCTGCGGAATGGTGGCCGCTCTGATTATTTAAGATTTTAGGCATTTTTTGTACTTTTTATTTTCATTTTCGGCAATGTTTGCCCCTCTTAAAAATGTGTCTTCCCCCCCCCCCCCACCTTTGCCGGCCACCCTCTGCGAAAAAGTGCTGGCTACGCTGTGGGGCAGTACAAAATGACCATTGGCGCCAGGGGGAAGCTACCCCCTGAGAACTTTTGCTAGCCCGAGGGTGCAATGCAGGTGCGGGCTGCCCTGATATTTAAATATCAGGCCTTTTTGTACTTTTTAGCCCATTTCACTCCAAGGGGTTCATTTGGGTAGCCGCGGCTAAAAAGGGTCATTGGGTAGCCGTACCTAAAAAAGGGGGGTAATCGGGTATGACTGTTAAAAAAGGGGGTCATCGGGAGCTATCGGGTATATATGCAACTTCAAAAAGGGGGCCTATTATAGGCGTAGATCCCGGGAGGATAAATCCCCCCAATATTTTGCCAGGGGGATGGTCCATACAATTATCCCCCCAATGTTGAGGCCTGTATGTAGGTTTCTGACCAAATTAACCTCATATTTGGCCATTTTAGCCCCAAAAGTAACAATTTTTGCGCGCTATGCGCGTCAATATTCCCCTCCATTTTGCACCATATTTCATCATTTTATCTTCAATAGGCTATGGCAAAATTTTCCGTGCGCTTCGCGCATTTGTACCATAAACTTATTTGGTCGCAAAAAGGTGCAGGATTCACATACATCCCCCAATCCCCCCCCCCCCATGTCAAAAAGAAATCCACACCACTTTTTTGAGGAGCCTATTGACAGGCACATACTTCTAAAGTTTCACGGTGCTGGGGGGGGGTCAGGAGTGGATTACTGAATGGATTGAAAACTTGCTGAATACTAGTATAGGCCTAATTACCTGTTTAAAGGGCCATTTGTAACTTTGGATGATTTCGTAGTTCAAATTTGACGATATTTTTGCTACAATTTGACGAAATTTTGTGGCATTTTATTGATACAATTATTTTAGAAAAAATAGGGATCATTGGGTATAGCCGCGCCTAAAAAAGGGGTCATTTTTACTTATAAAAAAGCGCGTCAAAATTTTTGCTATTTTGAAGCTAAACTGATGAAATATGGTGCAAAAGTGGAATAATTTCGCGCGAAGCGCAAAATATTTTCAATTTTGGGACTAAAATGGCCAAATATAAGGTTAAGGTGAGGAGTGAGTGGTTTGTGTTTGTTAAACATGTGGCAGTGGCGTAGATTTCTTTTTTGACATTGGGGGATGGGGTAGGAAAAAGAAAAAGTTCTTGAAGTAGAATGAATTCAGCGGATATTGGCCGTTGACTATGCACAATTTTTTTGCCCTATTGAAGCTAAAATGGTGAAATATAATGCAAAATGGGAACAATTTCGTGCGAATAAGTCATTAGACAATTTATGTAGGCCTACGGTATGATTGATATTGTTAATATATATATGCAAGACCCTCCAGGATAGGCCTACTTGGTATTATAAATAATAGTGAATGACTATTAAATTTCACACAGGAAAAATAAAATCACATAACCCCCCTGTTTGTCAAAGTGAAAATCACATTTTCCCGCCCCCCCCACATTAATGATGAGCGGTCCCTTAGCCTCAAGTCTTGACCTCTGCTTAGGCATGAAAAAAAAAAAAAGAATATTTATTTTCACGTGTTAAGCTTTCGGCCCTCAGAAGTTCCTGTTTTAATGAAGAATGGCATGGTAGGCCCTACTTTTAATTGGTTGGAAATATAAATGGACATTAGGCTAGGCCTATATCAAAGTTCTTTTGTTGTAAAAATGGGCTAAATGTGACAATTTTAAGGTATTAAAGTATTTCTGAAATCACCCTCCCAAATTACCCCATGTCCCAATTTACCCCTGTCTACCCTATGTCACTTTCATAGTCGAGTGCCCCCCGCCCGGGCTCTGAGCTTCTCTGCTTGGTTGGTGCCTGGATTGTGCAGTGAGCCCCCATTAAAAGTTTGGGAAATTGTGGTTACAAGCTCTACATAGCTAGCAGGAGCAGAGGGGGAAAATGGAAAATGAAAAAAATACTAAAAAATCCTGGATAAAGTCTAATTCTCGCTGGTTTTTTCTGCATGTACAACATCGTCCTATTGTTGTAAACTATAGGCAGCACTTATTCACCTTTTTTCACAAAAATAACAGGTAAACTGGCAATAAAATTAAGCAATTTATAAATGTAAACACGTCATGAACATGCATGATACATCATACAGTCATCGAGTGCAGCATGAATATTAAAAGCTTACATTTAAATTTATCGAAAAGTCTCAATCTCAATCTCAATGTGGTTTCGTCGGTAACGGTGAGCTGCTGCAACACATCTAAACCAACGTTAAAAAGTCTATCCTCAATCCAGGGCAGCCACTGTGTAAACTAGTTCACCACGTAAACTTGTATGGCTCAAAATTCAGACCGCTCGCCATTAAGTTTACTGTCATTGTGTATTTTGAAACGGTTGCGTTTCAAATGATCCCCGACCCCGATTCCCGGTCAATTATATTAGCTGTGCATGTGCATGACGCTTGTGCATAGGATTGCACAGAGATTAAATTTGGCAAAATTTGACTTTTCTAGGCAAGTTGACAAAACTCTGTGTGCGTAATATGATAAAAGACAGTTGTAAGTATGTATATGTGCATCGCTTTAGGTAGGTATGTGAGCATTCCTTACCTGAGCATGTGCAATATTCAGCCTCTCTCAGCATAGGGAAATTGTGCACCCGGCGCCATTTTGAAAATTCATTACCGGTAGTAAATTTTACGGCGATGTTTTTGAAAAACATTTTTGGGGAATTAGATCGAGTTAAAAACAGTTCCAAAGCTTCCTATCTAATTTTTTTGGGAAATTACTCTCCAAATATCTAAATAACGGAGATGAGCGGTAAGTTAAATGGAGCACGCGGTGAATAAAGGTAGTTTTTTGTACATAAAAATGTTTGGTTTGATGAGATTGGATGGATGCCTTGCGCAAAAAGTGAGTGAACTGGGGACCTTGTGTAGTACTGCAATTGGCGACTTTTGCCAGTGAGTGAACATGTTTAACCCGCATGGTTTATGATACTAATTGAATGGGCTCATGCTGTGGATGCTGGGATAGATTCTCATTCTGTGCCGACTATGGGGGAAGAAGCAAATTTGGACCTTTCCTATTCCTATCCCATCATGCATATAGCGCTAGCAGATTTTTGCTATGATATATGCATGAATGCATGACTGTGGGCACATTGGGGATGATGGCCGGGGGGGCAGACACATGCCGTTTTCCTATTTGATTTTCTAAATGTTCAAATTGATGGGGGAGGAAGTACTCTTATGACGCTACGTCATGGGGGGTAACTTGAGCAGGAGTGACCCCATTCTGATGATCAAGTGAACTGGCCCTCAAGTTTCCGCAATGATCTTCGGAATAGGGAGCATGCGCCAGCCAGTGCTCCAAAGGGTGCCTGCTCAAAGACAAAACTTAAGCTGGGGGCAGGGGGGTTCATACTTGAGCAGTCCGAGTGACCCCCTTCTGATGATCAAGTGAACTGGCCCTCAAGTTTCTGCAATGATCTTCGGAATAGGGAGCCAGTGCTCCAAAGGGTGCCTGCTCAAAAACTTTTTCCCGGGGGAGGGGGTGAATGCATCAGCTAGTGCTTATAATAATTAAACATTTTAAAGGGTGTCCCTCAAACAAATTACCCCCCCTAGAGTTGGGCGACTATCACTTTTTTCCTAGTCGACTAATCGGCAGCAAATAGTCGCGACTACGACTATAGTCGCGACTATTTGTGGTTAAAATTGGACTGAAAAATCGGGTGAAAGATTGGTGGCAATTTAGTATTTATAATGCATGATTACAGGACCCGTGATTGCTGGCATCGCATCACAGTTTGCTACACAAACCAGCACTGTTGCAATACAAATTGCTACACTGTATCGCATGTTTGCGATGCAAATATTTGACTGTAAAATGCTGTAATATAGGCCTAACTTTTCTGTTCAATTAAATTCACTTGCCACTTTCCAGCAACAGCACAAGAAACTTCATATAATTTCTCAAACCTTCAATATTCCAATAGCGATCTTCGTTCGTTTCCATGTTTTGCTGTGCATGAAAATATGTAAACATGCCGGTACGGCAGTGCATATTTTCCATGGTATGCTCATGAACGTGTTGCATCTTTCACCTCCGACCTACGTCTCCTGACCTCATCTAGACTACTGCATTTGTCGCTACAGGGGTGTCATTGCAACATTACGACTGTTTGTCAGCTAATTTGTTTATTTTCCTGTTGCTTTCTAAATATTCTGTTACCACAATAAGCATAGCTTTTCGAAATTATGTGAAAAGTACTTCTAATCTAATAATATTTTCCTAAATTTTCTCGGAAGTTCTCGCTGTTTCTTTCCAAAGTTAAAATAATCTCATACCTTCATCAGTAGTTGGTACAAACACCCAACCTGGGTCTGTACATGCACGCTATGACGCTGCTACACCTGTTATCGCTGCATAAATTATAATCATAATGAGATGTTCGACAGTTCTAAGTAATTTGAGTTTTTTGACGGCTTTTAACTTGTGGGAAAGTAGTTTGACAACAAGTCAATAACACCAATTTAATGATGATTTATGGACTTTATGATTACTTGTTGGTTAGTGTTACTATTGGTAAGACAATGACTAAAATTTTTTCACATTTTTCGCAGTTTATATGTTAGTATTTGGTTGGTTTTGGTGCGAATAACTAGCACTTTTAAAGTAATTTTTTAACACAAACATATACTTGCATTAGTCGACTTTTGGTTTTCAATAGTCGTAGTCGCGACTATCAGTAATAGTCGCGACTAACGACTATTGGCGACTTAGTCGCCCAACTCTACCCCCCCTTGTATCAGTGAAAAGGTGTACTCGGGTGGGTATTATCAAAACCGTGAGGTTTTCAATGACCAAAAAAATAAGACACTTCAACACAAATTTGATCTTTTTGAATAAGTTTTTCTTTATTTTTGCATAATTTGCTGTTGGCTCTCACTACTGCTCTCCTTAAATCGGATATATATAGAAGAGTGATTTTTAACTTTCCTTAGTTGACCATTCTCTCATTACATTTTATTGTAAATGTTCTAAACAGCTCTTGAAGGCTCTAGAAGAGCTATTTAATTCCAAAAGACAGTCCCTGGTTTCCATCCTCTGTCAAAGCTGGAATCTGCATCAGAAAACCGAAATAAAACAAAATGTTACTCATACATGTTCATTTGTTTATTAGGGGCTATCATTTTCTCTGGGCTCCCAAATTTACAAAAAGTCAGCATCAATAATATTGCGACCCCCCTATTTCGGCAACAAAATTTTATGACCCCCTCCCCCACCACCCACTGATACACCTTACATGTACCCCCTGAAGAGGCTAAAATTGTATTCAGTCTTTTTGAATTAAAGATAAACACACTATCTGTGGTCATCTTGCGACTCCCTACATTTTGGTCATCAAAAATTTCATGACCCCCCCCAATGATAGGCCCATATGTTCACATCAATACAAATTCAATCAATCTAGGATTACATTTACAGTTCAGTACCAGTAAATAGCAAGCAGTGCTTGTTTCTTAAAATTGTGTACTCACAATGCACAGTAGGCTATAGGCCTATAAGCATTTTAATATGTGCATGCACAAATAGTTTGTACAGGAAATTGGCTGAAAAATTGAGACATTCAAATTAGCATATCTCCGCAACCACTGACATTCATTTATGCCTCATCAGTTTTCTTTCATTTAGCTCTTTAATATGAGATTACCGTGATGAGAATCAAAAAAGTTCAATTTTTTTTGTATTATACCTACTTTAGGTGTTTTGATGTTTTGGGAGACTGTGAGGGATCCCAAACAATTAACGCTGTCATGTCAGGTCATTTATTACAAACAATATGGTATTCTTTTTTGTTTTAATCCTTCTTTCATCTTTTCATCAAAAACTACTAAGTTGCATTTCAAGTTAACCAGGCTCATCAATGCAATTTTCACAAAGTGATTTTGAACATATTTGGCTATATATTTCTGAAATATTAATGATAAATTTTATGAAAAAGAAGGTCCAAATAAGGCCCAGATAGCGAGCATACAGCCCTAGAGCTAATCCAGAGCCCTTTAAGAATTTGATGAGGCTGAGCCCCAACATGTTTGAGGTCCTGTGCACTAGAAAATAGCAGCGTGATTTGTCAGTGTCACAGATCAATAATGAATTTTAATTCAAATGGCCAAACTGATGAACAATCCTGATGAGTTTTGCCATTAATTTTGTTTTCAGATTCATCAAGATGTCCTCACAGAAAAGAAAGCTGCATTCTGATGATGCTGAGGCTTCACCATCCAAGAAGACGACAAAACATGCTTCACCATCCAACAAGAAGACAAAACATGCTTCACCATCCAAAAAGAAGACGCACGATGCCAAGATCTTTCCAAAGGCCCATAAAAGACCAAGAAGTTTGTTTGAAACACGAATAATCATTAGCAGTGGTGAGTATGCCGATATATGCCATTTTCAAACTTACATTTTTAGCCCCCACACATGTGGGGCTTATGTTATCATCCAGATGGTTGCCTGTTTGCCCACCTGCCTGCCTGGTTGTTTCTTTGTTTGTTTGACTGTCCGGGCGGAAACAAATTCATCAAGTGAAGCTCCAACGCAGTAACTGATCAACTTCATTATTATGTCTTCATAATCTTGCATCTAGATACTTTATACATAACCTAGCTGTCCGATTAATTTGTGTATCAGTCGACAGGAGCTACTACAGGGTATTTTCATATCTGTAACATCTGTGTGCTTCATAGAGTGTATAGTCCATATACTTTATGTGTACAAGTTGCCATGTACATGTACATGTATAACCGTGATGGGACAATTTTGACCCAAAATCACATTTTTGACCAAAATTCACATTTTTGACCCCAAATCACATTTTTGACCGAAAATCACATTTTTTACCAAAAATCACCTTTTTGTCCCAAAAAATCACAATTTTGACCAAAAATCACATGCATCCAATTTTATATCAAACTTGGTATCGTGATAGTATATTATATGGTGTCCTGATGTGCTGTATAATTTTGTGTCATGTTCTTTGCATATTTCTGAATATTAATGAGCTTATTTGCATATATATTATTTGTATTTACAAACCTTTGTTATTTACACACTTTTGTGTGGGGCCACCTTAATTACAAACCACATAATTCTAGTAGTAGCTTTAATTTTAAAACACCCTACTTTCAAAAATCCAATGTGTATTTTTGAAACCATGATGAAAAACATCACACATTTTTTTATTATGTTCTTCATATTTGCCTGTATTGCCTGGGCCCCCCAACTCAACACAAAAGTTGGCAACCATGAGAGTTACCAAATCGTTCAAAGACCCCCTTTGCAATGATTTTCCATCAAATTTACCCCCTTTTTCATGCAAAATCGAGGACAAAATTTGGCCAAAAACAACCACTTTTTTGTGGTTTTCAGTGGTTAGAATTTCAAACACCCCTTTTCAATGACACTAATTTACATAAAATTATCAGATTTTCCCAAGTACCCCTTTTATCCAAATTTCGCGGACAGTGCAAATTAAATATCCCCTATTTTGCTAATTTCACGGTCAAATTTCACGGACAGACCAAATTAAATACCCCCTATTTTGCCAAATTTGTGGTCCTTGCTACTGGTAAAAAAATTACCCCTTTTTCGCACTATTTGGTATTGGTAACTCTCATGGTTGCCAAATTAGGGTTGAGTTGGGTATTGCAAATCGAGAAGAATGGAAATTGCTTTTAGCACCAAAACTCTTCACATGTTCATGGAAAGGAATTGATATTAGTATTTCCACAGTGTCAAAATCTTCACAGGTCTTGCGTGTAGCTACATGTACTTCCCCATTCTAGAAAAATACAGTCTCACTATTTTTTTAGGATTAAAAAATATCCTGTTTTGAGAAATAAAACATAGCTAAATCCTCATCCTTTAGTTATTTCTAACTGGTAATAAAAGTCAAATTTTAATATTTGGCAAATTTTGGGAAATAAGGACCAAAAACATGTTCTCCCTACCAGTCAGGGCAAAGGTTTGTAAATATATTAAAGGGGGTAACCCTATATTGGTTTAGGATATGGATTGTCCTCAAACTTACGTATACAATGTCAAATATAGTCCCCTTTATGCATATCTATATGTGAGAAAATGAGAACATTTTCAGCGTGAATGTGAATAATTAGCACAATTAGCAAGCCAATATGTTGGTATGCGTGAATTGCATTCTGGTCCTACATCTCACAACACTGTCATATGACTGTGTGTTGTATTCTCGTCAGAGTGCATGTATATACTGCCATGGAACGCAAACTGAATTAGTTTTTCAGAAAAAAGAATACAATGTCAAACTAGATGGCACAGTTGTGTTTGACCAAACACGAATATCTATGCCTGTGACTACACCTAACCCCCTTTCCCCTATTCACAAACGAAAACTTGGTGAGCACCATGTGAAAGCCATTGATTTAAGCTTTCATTTGATATAAATGCTCATAATACTAGACTGGCCCACACACTCTCTCTCCCCGGCTCTCTCTAATACCCTACCAAGCCTTCAGTCTCTTTTATACCCCATCAGACTATCACTCTCTCTAAAACACCACCAGACTGGACCACACTCTCTCTAATACCCCACCAGACCCTCACTCTCTCTTATACTCCACCAGACACTCACTCGCTCTAAAACACCATCAGGCTGACCCATACTCTCACACCAAGCCTTCACTCTCTCTTATCCTCCACAATACAGTCTCTCTAAAACACCACCAGACTGGCCCACACTCTCTCTAATACCCTACCAAGCCTTCACTCTCTCTTATACCCCATCAGACCATCAATCTCTCTAAAACACCACCAGACTGGACCAACTCGCCAACAGTGAGAAAAGTCTGGGGGCTGTTGATTGTGTTACGGACCTTAAAATAATGTCCTTCGGGTATCAAACAGCTAGTTTTACTTACAGGCCTACAAAACACTTCTGGTTTTCCCTTACTGTGATATGGGAAGCATCATCGACATGTACTGAAACTGGGATGTCAAAATGGGAAGCCCTTCCAGAGCATGAGTTGACAATCGTCCACACAACAATGATGTTAGGATGGGGCTTTAAATGTTATGGTATGGTCCGGTTTGCTGGTATGCTGGGCCGAAGCAAAATCAATTTCACTCCACAGCCTACATGCAATAACTGATAAACTTTCAACTTGGTAGGATGATAGAATATGTTGACCTTATGTGCTGTATAGTTTTGTGTCAAGTTATTTGCATATTTATGAATACATGTATGAATATTTAAAACAAGCTATATATTTGCATATTTTGCCTGAAATTCCACCAATTCACTCTGCACCCTACATGCAATAGACTCATAACTAAGCAGGATGGTATCTATAGATCATCTCTTGTGCTGTATATAGTTTGTGCCAAGTTAATTGCATAATTAATGAGCTTATTTGCATATCTTGCCTGAGATTCGATTAATCCATGCATTGCAATGGATACATGCAAAGCTATGCAATAACCAATTAAGGGGGTGCTACACCCCTGTCCAATTTTGTACCTATTTTTGCATTTTTTTCACAAATTATAGCGCATTCGTGACAAGTAAGATGTATATTATACACGTAGGGGCAAGGACTACAACTACTGCACCGAAAATTTTATTTCAGCACAGACAACAGTTGTGGAGTTACAGTCAAAAATGAGGGAAACCCAATATTTGATCAATAAATTATCAATAACTACTTGTCTTGAGTCACTGAAAATACATAACTTTTGTTACTAGTGGTTTTTTTTAGTTTTTGAGAAAAATGCAAAAATAGTCACAAATTTATCAAGGGGTGTAGTACCACCTTAACCTCTTACTTGGCTGGATGATAGACTGTATGATCACCACTTGTGCTGCATGCACGTATGGTGGCGGGGGTGAGTTGAAGACCAGGTTAGCAACCAATCACATTGCGTCTGACGCAGTTGATGCCTCAACACCCCTCACTCAAGTGAACCCATAGACATTGTGTGAATTGATGCTTCAACACCCCTCACTCAAGTGAACCCATTGTGTGAATTGATGCTTTAACACCTCTCTCACTTATATGCACCGCATTGACATTGTGAGTTGATGCCTCAACACCCCTCACTCAAGTAAACCCATAGATATTGTGTGAATTGATGCTTCAACACTTCTTTCACTTACATGCACTCCATAGACATTGTGTGAGTTGATGCCTGAACACCCCTCTCTCAAGTGCACCACACAGACATTGTGTGAGTTGATGCCTCAACACCTCTCCTCATGTGCACCCCATAGACATTTTGTGAGTTGATGCTTCAACACTTCTCTCACTTACATGCACCACATAGACATTGTGTGAGTTGATGCCTGAACACCCCTCACTCAAGTGCACCACACAGACATTGTGAGTTGATGCCTCAACACCTCTCCTCATGTGCACCCCATAGACATTTTGTGGGTTGATGCTTCAACACTTCTCTCACTTACATGCACTCCATAGACATTGTGTGAGTTGATGCCGGAACACCCCTCACTCAAGTGCACCACACAGACATTGTGTGAGTTGATGCCTCAACACCTCTCCTCATGTGCACCCCATAGACATTTTGTGGGTTGATGCTTCAACACTTCTCTCACTTACATGCACTCCATAGACATTGTGTGAGTTGATGCCTGAACACCCCTCACTCAAGTGCACCACACAGACATTGTGTGAGTTGATGCCTCAACACCTCTCCTCATGTGCACCCCATAGACATTTTGTGGGTTGATGCTTCAACACTTCTCTCACTTACATGCACTCCATAGACATTGTGTGAGTTGATGCCTGAACACTCCTCTCTCAAGTGCACCACACAGACATTGTGTGAGTTGATGCCTCAACACCTCTCCTCATGTGCACCCCATAGACATTTTGTGGGTTGATGCCTCAACACTTCTCTCACTTACATGCACTCCATAGACATTGTGTGAGTTGATGCCTGAACACCCCTCACTCAAGTGCACCACACAGACATTGTGTGAGTTGATGCCTCAACACCTCTCCTCATGTGCACCCCATAGACATTTTGTGGGTTGATGCTTCAACACTTCTCTCACTTACATGCACTCCATAGACATTGTGTGAGTTGATGCCTGAACACCCCTCACTCAAGTGCACCCACAGACATTGTGAGTTGATGCCTCAACACCTCTCCTCGTGTGCACCCCATAGACATTTTGTGGGTTGATGCTTCAACACTTCTCTCACTTACATGCACTCCATAGACATTGTGTGAGTTGATGCCGGAACACCCCTCACTCAAGTGCACCACACAGACATTGTGTGAGTTGATGCCTCAACACCTCTCCTCATGTGCACCCCATAGACATTTTGTGGGTTGATGCTTCAACACTTCTCTCACTTACATGCACTCCATAGACATTGTGTGAGTTGATGCCTGAATACCCCTCACTCAAGTGCACCACACAGACATTGTGTGAGTTGATGCCTCAACACCTCTCCTCATGTGCACCCCATAGACATTTTGTGGGTTGATGCTTCAACACTTCTCTCACTTACATGCACTCCATAGACATTGTGTGAGTTGATGCCTGAACACCCCTCACTCAAGTGCACCCACAGACATTGTGAGTTGATGCCTCAACACCTCTTCTCATGTGCACCCCATAGACATTTTGTGGGTTGATGCTTCAACACTTCTCTCACTTACATGCACTCCATAGACATTGTGTGAGTTGATGCCTGAACACCCCTCTCTCAAGTGCACCACACAGACATTGTGAGTTGATGCCTCAACACCTCTTCTCATGTGCACCCCATAGACATTTTGTGGGTTGATGCTTCAACACTTCTCACTTACATGCACTCCATAGACATTGTGTGAGTTGATGCCTCAACACCCCTCACTCAAGTGCATCACACAGACATTGTGTGAGTTGATGCCTCAACACCTCTTCTCATGTGCACCCCATAGACATTTTGTGGGTTGATGCTTCAACTCTTCTCTCACTTACATGCACTCCATAGACATTGTGTGAGTTGATGCCGGAACACCCCTCACTCAAGTGCACCACATAGACATTGTGTGAGTTGATGCCTCAACACCTCTCCTCATGTGCACCCCATAGACATTTTGTGGGTTGATGCTTCAACACTTCTCTCACTCACATGCACTCCATAGACATTGTGAGTTGATGCCTCAACACCTCTCCTCGTGTGCACCCCATAGACATTTTGTGGGTTGATGCTTCAACACTTCTCTCACTTACATGCACTCCATAGACATTGTGTGAGTTGATGCCTGAACACCCCTCTCTCAAGTGCACCCATAGACATTGTGTGAGTTGATGCCTCAACACCTCTCCTCATGTGCACCCCATAGACATTGTGTGAGTTGATGCTTCAACACTTCTCTCACTTACATGCACTCCACAGACATTGTGTGAGTTGATGCCTGAACACCCCTCACTCAAGTGCACCACACAGACATTGTGAGTTGATGCCTCAACACCTCTCCTCATGTGCACCCCATAGACATTTTGTGGGTTGATGCTTCAACACTTCTCTCACTTACATGCACTCCACAGACATTGTGTGAGTTGATGCCTGAACACCCCTCACTCAAGTGCACCACACAGACATTGTGAGTTGATGCCTCAACACCTCTCCTCATGTGCACCCCACAGACATTTTGTGGGTTGATGTTTCAACACCCCTCACTCAAGTGCACCCCATAGACATTGTGTAAGTTGATTCCTCAACACCCCTCACTCAAGTGCACACCATAAACATTGTGTGGGTTGATGCTTCAACACCTCTCTCCTCATGTGCACCCCATAGACATTTTTGTGGGTTGATGTTTCAACACTTCACTCACTCACATGCACCCCATAGACATTGTGTGAGTTGATGCCTCAACACCCCTCACTCAAGTGCACCCCATAGACAGTGCATGAGTTGATGCCTAAATGCCCCTCTCACATAGGTGCATCCCATAGACATTGTGTGAGTTAATACCTCAACAGTTGAAACCTCTCACTCAAGAGCACCCCATAGACATTTTGTGGGTTGATGCCTCAACACCCCTCACTCAAGTGAACCCTGTAGACATTGTGTGAGTTGATGCTTCAACACCACTTTCACTCAAGTGCGCCCATAAACATTGTGTGTGTTGATGCCTCAACACCACTTTCACTCAAGTGTACCCCAGAGATGCCAATTCTCCCTATTGTAGAGGGAGGCTCCCTATTTCTGTCAATATTTTTGTCCATTTTGACACCCAAATTTGGCAACCTCCCTATTTCTGGCAAGTTTTGTGCCCTTAAAGTTGCATGTAATTTTGAAAACCTCCATAATATGTGACGTGTCATGTCAAAAGGAGACACTTTTGGGCAGGTTATCAATTTTGAGGTTTTTACATATCGTAAATAAAGAGATATTTTGCTACACAACGCCGTTTTCCCCAATGAAATCGGACATTCCTAAGCAAAGATATTGAGTTCGTAAGTTATGGTATTATAAAATTTGAAATTGAGATATCGGCCTTTGAAAATATTATTGACAGTGTTGAGAGTAGGAATTACCTTGAAAAATGTCTCAAAAATTACAAGATGCCAGTTATATTCCGGTCTGAAACTATCAGACAATATTTTAAACATTAATAACATCACAAATTCGCAACAAACCCAAATTGTGAAAAAATCACCCCGGGAAGATTTTTGGCTATATCTCCATTTATGATCCTGCCCAAAAGTGTCTCCTTTTGACATGACACGTCACATATTTGTTTGAATCCTCCCTATTTTCGGGATGTTAATGTTGGCATCCCTGGTACCTAATAGACATTGTGTGTGTGTTGATTCTTCAACACCTCTCTTACTCAAGTGCACCCCATAGACATTGTGTGGGTTGGTGCTTCTATTGCTTCAACATCCCTCACTTAAGTGCACCCCATAGACAATGCATGAGTTGATGCCTAAACGCCCCTCTCACATAAGTGCACTCCATAGACATTGTGTGAGTTGATGCCTCAACAACTCTCTCACTCCATAAACATTATTTGATTTTATCTTCTACAGGAGAGAGTGATTCAGACTTCCAAGATGATGCTGACAATGATCCTGATTGGATTGCAGAAACACAATCAAAGTGCTTGTCTTCGGAGGATGAGAATGGCCAAAATGCAGCAACTGACCAAAATGGTGCTTCCATTAAGGGGGTAAGAAAAACAGGGGTGAAGAGGACAAAGGAAAAGAAAAGGAAAAAGAGGAATAAGACAGAAGTTGACACTACTATATGTAAGAAAAGAAAAGAGAGTGACTCTCATAAATATGTTTGTCATATTTGTCAGATGGAATTGAGTTCTTTGGGTAATTTGAATCAACATTTGAAAAATCATGGTTGTGATGAGTTTGGAAGCGAAAATGCTATAAAACAGGAAATGTGTGATATATGTATGAGAGTTCTTACTAATATCGAATTGCATAAAAAAGGGCACACACAAGATGAAAGCTACCAAACATCAACAGGTGTACATGAGTGTTTGAATTGCCTGAAATGCTATGATGATGCATTTAAGTTGGCCTCTCATAGAAGAAATTATTGTCCACTTGTTGGGGAAACAAAAGAGGACTGTAACAGTGCAGGTGAGGAAGATGCTGCATGTAGTAAAGATGAACCACAACAAGGTAAAAGTGAGTTGTTCAAATGTGACACCTGTAGCGCTCAATTTGAAAGTTACTCTGATTTGCAAGAACATTTTGCCAGTCATATCAAAACAACAAAGGGAAGAAGGAACAACTATGTGAGGTGCCCAAAATGTGATTTCAAATGTTGTAGTTTTAGTGTGCTTCAAATTCACAATACAGTTGTTCATATCAACAAAGGGTTAGGTGTACACAAGTGTGATGTTTGTCATCGAGGGTTCGGTCACGAAACACTATTGTACAATCACAAGCGTGAAAAGCATAGTGAAAGTAAACTGAAATGCCACTTCTGTCGTCTGCTTTTTGCCACAAAAAGGTCAAGACATCAACATGAATATGATACGCATACGGGAAAGCATGTTTGTGAATACTGTGGAAAATCAATGAGGACTAGACCGGCAATTTCAGCACATAGGAAAAGGTGCCTTATGAACCCAAATAAACAGCAGAAATCTGCATCTAGTAGCAACAGGACCTCAACCAATGTTACATCACTAACATCACCATCTCAACAACATGAACGTAGTGTAAAACTGAGGCATAGAATTCCCCAATCTGAGCGTTATGAGTGCCGTAAGTGTTGTCTTTCATTTGAAAGCAGAGAAAACTATGTCATGCATAAACAAATTTGCCAGTCGTCAGCGGAAACAGAAAACAATCTTCATTCTGGCAATGAGAGTCAAACTGGAAAGAAAATATATGAGTGTGGAGCATGTCAGGAGATATTCCACAGTTTGGTCCAGTTATGTGCACATGAAGGGGAGCACAAAATGGTGGTTTGTAAAGATTGTGATGAAATCTTCCCAGATGAGAATACCCTAGAGATGCATGTACTGCTTGAATGCCCTGAGATATACAAACTATTTTCAAATAAGATGCACATAGAGGAGATAGATACCAACAGAGATGCAGCAGAGGGAGTTGCGACATCACAAGAAAATGAGAAATCTAGCAACCCTGTAGACAGTTCTACAACATGTACAAATGTAAATATTGAGAATGTTAATGAGCAAATGAATGATATTGCCAGAGATGAAAAACCACGCATATCTGGAACGGCAGAGGAAAAGGCTGATACAGAAGATTTTATCTGTAATATCTGCAGCAGGAATTTGAAGAATGCAAAAGCATTAAAACAGCATAAAATCTTGCATATAAAGGACCAACAGTTGCAAGCAGAGACTGGCCAATTTGAATGTCCACATTGTTTGAAACGCTATGATTTCAAATTCAACTTAAATTTGCACACACGTTGGTTATGTCATTGTGATGATGAAATGAACAGAAGACAAGTTTTTGTCTGTAAAATTTGTAGCAGGGAAGTATCCACTTCAGCTATGTTAAAGCAACATGAAATCCTACATAAAGAGGACCAGCATCGTCAGTCTGAGATAGGCCAATTTGAGTGTCCACATTGTCTCAAACGGTATGAGGAAAAATCTCACTTATATCGCCACATACAGTATTTCTGTCATTATCATGATTATGTTTGCAGCATTTGTTGTGCACAGTTTCAAAACATAGAGCTTTTACTTGTACATGAAATGGTCCATGTTGTTCATGTCATACCAAGAGAACAAGGTTTTGAGGAAGATTCGCCAGATGAATCTGAAGAGATGGAAGAGGAGGGTTTAGAAAAAGATGCTTCAAAAAATGGAACCAAAAGTGATCAAATGGCCACTGATATTCAAGATGACTACAATGGCGAAACTGTAATATCAGACAAGATATGTAGCAGTTGCAATGTAGAGTTCATTTCTACAGCAGCCTTGAAGGAACACCAGAAACGTGTGTCATTGACTGAATCGAAGTACCCTTTTAAATGTCCCATTTGCCCTGGTGCATCTACATGTAGGCCATTGATGGTAAGTGCATGTGCCTATTTGCAGCACAAAAAGCAGTTGAAGTTCCTGTGTCAGTTTTGTGGAATGCACTTTGAGAATAATAATCATTTTCATTACGGTCTTGCGAAACATATAAACCAATTTCATGACTATGAAAACAAGAAGGAATGTCCTGGGTGTCATCGAATCTTTGGTTCACAAGAGTACCTGCAGCATGTTGAGTACAATAGAAAGGAAGTAGAACATTTAAACCACAAATGTTTGTCTTGCGGGAAAGTATTTGACAGTGTGGAAGCTTTAGACAAGCATGCCAGTTACAGATTCAAGTATACTTGTGATATTTGCTTCCGACATTGTTACAATTTTAAAGAGTTTGAAAAACACAGAAAGCAGTATCACAGTATTACATGTACCAAGCAGGGATCAAAACTACTTCCAGGTTACTGGTGCAAGCATTGCGATAAGTTCTTTGAGAAAGCCAGCCTACTTTCAGCCCATGTGAAGAGTATATTGGACAAAGAATCATCTGAAAGCCTTTTATGTTCATGGGAATATAAATACTCGACCTGCTTACATTGTGGAGTGACTTTTACAAAGCGTTCAGATTTTGAACAACATAAATATATGTGGAGTTATGCATGTTACATGTGTCATGAGCATTCAAAAAACAATTCTTTGTTAAAGGTCCATCGGCAGAAACATACTCTTCTACAAAATACTGGCAAGGAGACATGCACCACACCCCAGTTTTTAAAGTGCAAGTATTGTGGTCAAAATTTTGATACAGTAGTAGATAAGAGAAAACATGAATCCAAAATGGCATTTCAGAAAGCTTACCAAACCATTAAATTTCCATTACCATGTAAAGACTGCAGTGAAATGCTAAATACCAAATGTCAGATGGATATCCACAAAATGAGACATAATCAACGGCCAATAGTATCATGCAGGTTTTGTCATATGGAGTTCCCAAGAATAAAAGGACCAGTGAGTTTGACCAAACATGCAAGAAGGATACATTGGAATTGTAAGACTTGTGGTGTGAAGATTTCTAACTCTTGCCAAAAGGAGATGCATTGGAGAAAGCATGTGGAGGAGAATAAGGGGAAGAAAGGAGGAGAACGGGTGATGTATGCAGGTGCACAATGTATCCATTGTGGAGCTCAGTTCAAAAGTATACGAGCCAAAGAGTCGCACGAGAGAGTATGTACAAGTCTGAAGAAAGTCTGGTGCAGTGTGTGTGCTGCAGAGTTCCCAAACTGCCAAGTACTCGCAACTGAGCACAGACGTCATATTGTGGACAAAATAAAAGGTCGACTTTGTGCATTTTGCCTCAAAGATATTCCAAAATCTTACAGGACACATCAGAAATTTCAAGACAAAGCTTACCTTTGCAGCTGTGGAGAAAAGATTCAAGCTAGATGTCAGAAGAAACAACATGGCGCTGATCACAAGTTTTCATGCTATAAATGTGGTGGACATTTTGAAACATATCAAGACCTAATTACCCATTTGTTGAAGTACAACATTAATAATGTAGTGAACACAAAGAACACTGCAGCAGTGAGATCTGGAACTAAACAGCTGTTGGTAGAGAAACGATTGTGGGGTACTATTCAAAAGAATGGAGAGACAATTAATATCTGCATGCATTGTGGAGACAAAGTCAAGACATCTGACGAAAAATCTGAGCATGAATCAACCTTTAAATATGAGTGTCTTCAATGCATGAAACATTTCAGGACTCCATTAGCGGCTACTCATCATTTCCAGGAGGTAAAACATGTTATCAGTTGCAAAAGAAAACAAAATGTTTCAAAAAATGCAGATCACCCTACAGGTAGCCAGAAGAACCAAGGGAAGAGGAGAAAAGATGACATTTTGACACTTTATTGGCAGCAATCTGAATGTGATAGATTACATCATCAGTACAAAGAAAATGAACAGCAGTCACCAAGATCTACTGTGGAATTTCAAATTGGCAATGAAGTGTATTCTGTTTTAATTAACAATACTGCAGCAGTCAATGAGGATATGTCATCGGAGAGTTTGACAGTGTCAAATGAAGCTCAACATGAATGTCATGTGTCTAGTAGTAGCAAGGTACCACAAAGGAATGAAGGAGCTGCACATGATGATGGAACAATGGTATCATCATCAAAGACTACTGGAGAGTCACATCTGAAAGAAGCATGTGAAACTGGAGTAAAATCATCGGACCAAAAACACACAAAACAATATGTGTGCATGCATTGCAAAAGAACTTTCTGTGGTAGCCATAAGTACAAGTGCCATGTTTTCTATCTCGGTAAGGACACCAGTGGACTTTTGTACACCTGTACAAAATGTGAGAATTCATTTGATGTGGTGTGCAGTTTGAAATATCATATAGCATGTATGTGTAAACATTGTGGAATGCATTTCAGTAATGCAAAAGCTAAATGGAAACATGCGCAGCAATGTAGAATTGAAACAGATTTGATGAACAGCAACAAAATATCCAGTGATGTGATGGTAGATGAAGGTAAAGATGTTGTGGAAGTGATGGATGAAGGTGATGACAATGGAGGAGAAACTGACACTGCACCTGAGGCTGAATGCATTGAGGTTGTTGGTAGTGATGAAGTTAATGAACAACGGTCATCTGTGCATTCTAAAGAAGATAATGATAATACAGCTAAAGATGACACAGAAACTGAAAAGGAGAATGATGATGATCAACATAAAGATCATGAAATGGAAAGTGAAATGGCAGTAGGAGATGATAAGATGATGATGGACAGTGAAGCAAGGAATGCAGCACAGTTCTACCAAAATGATCAAGAAAGAAGATCAAATAGGGTAAGGAAAAAGAAGGAGAAAGGATCTCTAATAATGCCAGTGACAAGAAAAGCTAGTAATCTGCAACAGAAAGCAGTAGTAAATGAAAAGAAGTGCGAATTCTGTTTGGGGATAGCAAAGCAGCATAAAAACAAACCACCTTGTGGAAACCTCAAATGTTACCTGAATGATAAGTCTTTGAAATGGATGAGATGTGTCTGCCTACACTGCAACCTGGAATTACCCACCAAATGTCACATCAACTATCATCTTGCTAAATATACTAGTCCTGAATCCCCTCATCAGTGTCCTAAAGCACATTGTGGGAAGCATTTCCCCAGGCTTCTATCAGCAACTAAGCACTCCTGTCAAAGGTGTAAACATTGTGTGGAAATTAATTGTAATTCACAGAGTGACTTGGAAATGCACATGCGAAATTGGCATGAGATTGTATATAAAGAGATACCAGTGGCACCAGCAGTATTCATTGGAAGTGAATCAGTTGGTGCTGATAAGATTCCAGGTGAAGATGAAATGATGGAAGTAAATAAAGGTGATCAAGAGAAGAAATCATCTGCAGAATCAAAACAAGATGAAACTAGTATGTATACAGATATACCAGTGGTACCAGAGGTATTCATTCAAAGTGAATCAGTAGGTGCTGATGAGAGTCCAGATGAAGATGAAATGATTGAAGTTGTCGTACAAGTTGTAAGTGATGAAGAGGAAGGTGACCGAGAGAAGAGTAGTACATTGATAGAAAAGCAGCTACCAAAGCAAATTCAGCAAGCAAGGCAACAGAATGCTACTGAGGCTTTGAAGAATTTAGCTCATATTGCTGCAAAAGACAAGCATGAATTGAGTAGTGCATTGGTAAAAACACAGCTACCAATGCAAAGTCAGCAAAGAGGGTGGGCTCCAACCCAGGCTCCAACGGAGGTAACAGCAGCTGCAATGGTTCCAACTTTGGAATGTACATCAGCAGGGTTGAGGCTAGTAAATCATACTCAACAAAGGCCAATACTGACAGGTACACCAAAAGGATCAACTGTCACAATGGGCAGGTTGAAACCAACTCAAGCTGCAACAGAAAAGACAACCACAGTGCAAGGACCTAATACAGTGGTTCCAACTTCAGGGCTGTATTTAAAAGGTACATTAAACAGATCAACTGTCACAATGGGTGAGTTGGAGATGACCACTGTGCAAGGAGATACTACAATGGTTCCATCTTCAGAAAATACATTAGCAGGATCAAGGATAACAAGTACTCAACCAATGCTAACAGGTACACCGCTAGCATCAACTGTCACACTGGACAGATTGGATCATAGATCATATTTGAAGCCAGCTCAGTTTCCAACAGCAACAGAGTTAAAAGCAACCACTGTATCTGCTATTAACAAGGAGAAACAGGAAGGATCTAAGTCTGTGCCACTTGCCAAAGCTAGAAACCCTTCAACCGGTAAAGCCAATGTTGACATTTTACCAGGTGGCTTGACGGACCTTAATAACATTGAACTAAGTGCAGAGAAAGCATCAATAACAAAAAGGGTTTTTGGTGAGAAAGTAGCATTAAACCATTTTGTTGAATATGTCACTATAAATAACCAAAGTTACCTGACATTCAATTATCCATCAAGTCATACAGGGATATTAAATGCTGGACTACAAAATGATGAGAAATTTTCTGTAATGATTATGCTTAAAGATCAGAAGAATAAACCAAGTGGTAAAATGGGGAGTGAAGCACTTGTAGTTAAAATTGGACCACATAAAATAGACTTCATTAGGAGGTTGAATAATTTATCTGATAACTATACATATATAGTGGAGTTGACAAAAACCCTACCGGCATCTTCAAAAGAAGTGAACTCAACACCTGTGAATGGACCTACTGGACCTGTCACCCCAAGACAAGGGAACTTAACCATATCTGTTGCCACAAAACAATTGAACTCAAGACCACCGTTCATCACAAAAGTAGTGAACTCAACATTGCCTATCACCAGCACCATGAGAGGAATAAACTCGGCCCCAGTTGTCACCTCAAAAGTGAATTCAGTGACACCCATCACCATAAAAGAAATGAACTCAGTCTCAAAACCACTACTCATCAGAAATGTAGTGAACTCAGCATTGCCTATCATTAGCACCATGAGAGGAATAAACTCAACCCCAGCTATCACCACAGAAGTGAATTCAGTTACACCCATCACCATAAAAGAAATGAACTCAGTCTCAAAACCACTACTCATCACAAATGTAGTGAACTCAACATTGCCTATCATTAGCACCATGAGAGGAATAAACTCAACCCCAGCTATCACCACAGAAGTGAATTCAGTTACACCCATCACCATAAAAGAAATGAACTCAGTCTCAAAACCACTACTCATCACAAATGTAGTGAACTCAACATTGCCTATCATTAGCACCATGAGAGGAATAAACTCAACCCCAGCTATCACCACAGAAGTGAATTCAGTGACACCCATCACCATAAAAGAAATGAACTCAGTCTCAAAACCACTACTCATCAGAAATGTAGTAAACTCAACATTGCCTATCATTAGCACCATGAGAGGAATAAACTCAACCCCAGCTGTCACCTCAGAAGTGAATTCAGTGACAGCTGTTGCTATTAATAAGGGAAAACAGGAAGCATCTACGTCTGTGCGACTTAGAAACAACCCATCAACTGGTAAGGCCAATGTTGCCATTTTACCAGGTGGTTTGGTAGACCTTGCTAACATTGTCCTTACTGCAGAGAAAGCATCAATTAGAAGAACATCTTTAATTGGAGAGAAAGTGGATAACCATTTTGTAGAAGGTCTCACTATAAATAACCATGGTTACCTGGCATTCAATCATCCAGCTAGTCATATGGGGTTATTCAATATATTTGGACAAGATGAAGAGAAATTTTCTGTAATGATCATGCATAGTGATGAGAACAATGTACTAAGTGGGGGAATGAGGCAGCGTAGACAAGCCCTTGTGGTTGACATTGGCCAGCATAAAGTAAACACCATTGATAGGTTGAATAATTTACCTGGTAATTATACGTATATAGTGGAGTTGACAAAAACATGAATCGAGGTTACAACTATCAGGATTTGAATTAGGCAGTTGATAAACATGATAAATGTAAAAAACAAAAATGTTACTTGAATGGATATGTACTGTATTAAGTTTAACCCTTATAAGTACATCGGGTTCTAAAGTCAGTCACTATTAGGGTAGTATTTCTGTAGTCAATATTATCACAACCGTAAGCCTGAAGATTTACATAGTAAGTTCTTTTAGATATTTTTTAATGATATTCAATTTTGTTGTAAATTCGGATTAAAAAGGGAGCAGTTAGGAGGTTGCTAACCTTAAAAAGTAATAATGTAAGATTTTCTCACAGAGCTTTCTATTTCCCCTAAATTTTGGTTTTACACTACTATTGTAGTATTGTATTCTATGTACCTTGATGAACTACACTACTCTGCGAAACAAAGTCCAAAGGTCTTTTTTTGTAACCAGCGAATTAGATTGACTGATACACATGTTCTATTGCCTATTTTCTTTCATTTTACCTCAAAATAAAAAGGGGACACATCTATAGTCCGTTTGGCATTCTTGAGACAGTAGCGTCAGTGTGTGATACACGTGTGATTAAAAGCGGTCCATCTGTAGTATACAATGCGGCGCAAAGTGACTGTGCCTTGCCCATACCTGTTCCCCAATTTTGATTGTGTGTGTATCACATCTGGCTGCTACTATCTCAGGGAAGCCAAATGGATTATGATAGTGAAAACTAATATATCTTTTAATTCTGTAAAACATCTAAATTTGTCAGAGATCTTGCAATGTTACTTTTTTAAAAACAACACATGAATGATTGTAACCAGGCAAGTTATATAACATGTCCTGGTACTGATTTCTGACAACAGGACCTTTGTACCTGTTGATATTTTTGTGATATTTATGCCTTAACAATGTTGTTATGTTATCTTACATAGTAACAAGCTAGCTAATGCTATATAAATTAGTCTGAAATAATTATATAAATGCAACCAAAATCTGGCCATGTCTCCAGCTCTCTCATAGTGGGTATTCTAAATTGATCCATGGGAGCTGTATAAATTTAAAAGGTAGTAAAATCTCACTCCAAGGTAGTAAATCTCATGCCAAGAGCTACCAAGGTAGTAAAATCTCACTCATCATCAAATATGGCATGAAAATAACCAATAATAGTGTAACAAAATAGGTAATAATATCTACTGACAACAGTATAAAGTTCAGGACTGCTATATACTGAAGATTGCCATTAAAGATTATGTGTGCTATATCTACCAAAGATAGCAGTTTCAAGATCAGGGTTGCTCTCCGCTGAAGATAGCTATTAATTATGGTGTTATCTACATGTACCAAAGATAGCAGTATCAAATTCAGGGTTGCTATCTACTGAAGATAGCCATTAAAGATTATCACTGCTATCTACTTAACCCTAACCCTCCTGAATACTACAAAATACTACTCTATATATGCGCTGATCGTGCATGCATCCCACGGGGGGCGATGACGCAATCGCCCTAAGTGATATATAGGCAAAGTGTCGCCGACCGAGTGCTTGGCATGCGAGGGGTCTCGGGTTCGAATCCCACCCAGAGCAAACACCTTCTTTCCTTCTTTTCTCTCTTTATTCTTTCCTTCTTTCCCTCCCCGTCGCCAAAAAGCCCCTAGGCGGTTAGGGTTAGGTTACCACTATCGAAACTCAGTATAGGCTTCCTTAACCCTAACCCTCCTGAATACTACAAAATACTACTCTATATATGCGCTGTTCGTGCATGCATCCCACGTGGTGTGATGACGCAATCGCCCTTAGTGATATATAGGCACGGTTTCGCTGGCCAGCGAAGCCCAAGACCCGTGGCAAAGTGTCGCCGACCGAGTGCTTGGCATGCGAGGGGTCTCGGGTTCGAATCCCACCCAGAGCAAACACCTTCTTTCCTTCTTTTCTCTCTTTATTCTTTCCTTCTTTCCCTTCCCGTCGCCAAAAAACCCTAGGCGGTTAGGGTTAGGATGGCAGTATCAAGATCAGGGTTGCTATCTACTGAAGATAGCCCACGATTATGAGTGCTATCTACTGAAGATAGCAGTATCAAGATCAGGGTTGCTATCTACTGAAGATAACCCACGATTATGAGTGCTATCTATCTACTGAAGATTGCAGTATCAAGATCAGGGTTGCTATGTTGATATAGCAATAAATGATTGATATTAATGTCTACTACATGTATAAATGCTATACTCTATTAATTTAAGAAGTTGTTTCAGAGTTGACAATTGCTAAATTTTGGCTAATGGGTTCATATTCCAAAAATGGTTGGGATTACCTGACTTAACTGCATCAAAGCGTCCCATTAGCAAAATTTTTAATGTTTTTAAAATGTTCTAAGCATGTTTTGGTCCAAATGTTTTAATAACATTTAAATGTCGGGTCATATAAAAGTCATAAAAGCATTTTTAAACTGTTTTATGTGGAAAAAAACACTGCAACAACCTTTTAAAAATGTTGTTAAAACGTTATTGCAAATTTTAAAAAAATTGGAAAATATTTTGTCAACACTTAATAACACTGTTAGAATGTTTTGTACTAAGTTTTTAAGACTATTCTCTGAATGTTATTGAAACGTTGTATACCCTTTATATAACCAGATATTTAAAATGTTTTCTGTAAACCGATTCAAAGTTTTCATAGTAAAAAATTCCAAGAAAAAACTCACGTTTTCCATACAGTTTTTTCTTGGAATTATTTACTATGAAAACTTTGAAATTGGATTACTGTATTCCTGATGAATCTCTTCAATAATTTTCTGTAAACCATTTTGTGCTTGCTAGAGTACTGAAGTTAACAATACAAAACATCACTCGCTCAAAGCCAGATATATTCTCTCATTTATTTCTCAGTCTGTGTTAGAATTAACCCCAAACTTCAGTGTGGGCCTGTGAAATTTTGCTGTCAAAGCCAGCAGCACAGGCTCAATGCTGACATTAACATTAACGTGGATCCTTCTCTACAGTGTGGTCTTTAGGGTTATTAACTATTTCAAACTGTTGCGATTTGGTAGTTCACAGCATCTTGGGAATGGTAGTGAGCTTTGGGAAAAATTGCCTTGGTCATTTCATAGGGTTAATTCAAGTATCACAGATATACTTTGTAGATCCTGTGGTTCTTGAGTTGTGTTGTAAAGTGGGCTGAAACAACAATACTTTTGTAAATGTACATAACCCATTCACAACAATAAATCAAGCAAGTTTTCAAAGTATATGATTTGTAGAATGAACTGTTGCAAACATTAAAGTATTATTTTTCAATAATGCATTTTATTTAAATAAAAAATGTTGGCTGCTTTGACCAACAATTCGCTGTTGTTGTGCATGTTAGTAACCATTGGTTACTGCTCCCAAGCCTGGGCTCATAGTACACCTGTTCCGAATTTTGATATGCCATAGGCTTTGTGTTGTGATTATTTCGATCAGTGGTTCGTAATAAAGAAAGCGTGATCCAGTTGACCTAGACAGCAAATATGTTGTGCAGCCTTAATACATTTTTATTTGGGGGAGGGGACCGAACATAATAATAATAAGTAAAAAGATTAAAACTTTCAACTGCACTCACCAGGTTATTTTCCCAAATATTTCAGAACCAACTGGTTCCTTCCTCAGTGGGTGATGGTGTGTGAGATGTTGCTGAAATCAGTGTTTCTAGAAGATCTTCTACTAGAGTTGCCAGTTGGTTTCACTGATTTCAGCAACTGATATGAATATAAAGAATGTCCTTCTGATATCAAATAATTTTGATTTTTTGAAATAATTATGCGATATACTAGTAATACAAATTTTATGGCAAATTATTAAAAATCAATATTTTTTACCTTTAACAGTCCTTGAAGTAAAATTTATCAATCTAATGATATTTACTTCAAGTGTATTTATATTATATCGCCAATTTAAAAAAATCAACATTTTTTGATATATATCAGAAGGACATTCCTTGTATTCATAATACAATTTGATATGTCTGTTGTGTTCTCCACAAAAAATACTGTGCAAACGTTCTTACCAGAGCCCTTAACTATGAGCTATGTTAAAATATGCGTATTTTTTTAAGTTCAAAGCAAACAAATGTTGAACCTGTATTGTATTATTTTCATATGTTTTAGCCTGAATTCCACAATTAAAGACAATGCAAAGCTTAATACATGTACCAAGGTTTCTGTTGTTTTTCATCGAGTTTTGAACATGTTGGATGTAGTCAATCAGGAATAACTAGAAATTTAGAAGTATACCACACACTGGTTAGGCAATGTATAAAACTGACCCCATTTATCTGTGGGATGCTGTCCTCTTAAAGCCATATTATAACATTTCTTTAAAAATAGATTTATATTTATTTTCCATAAAATGTTAGCTTTTACTGTCAGATATATGACAGCATTCAAGCAACGTACCTACGTTTTGTGGCCAAATGTGTGAAAAAAGTATTTAGGGGTGAAAAGAACCAAAATTCTTGAATGTCTCTATGTTTCCAAGGGTAAAATATCATCTAGTTTCAGATTTTGGCACTTAAAACTCCATTTTTTTTTTTTATAGATTTCGAGAAAATATAATTTTTTTGTCCGATTTTGGCCAAAAATGGTGACAAAAATTTTGACTTTTACGCATTGAATCCTTCTGAATCATCATCATCATTTTACGCACTGAATCCTCCCATTTTGCCTTCTGAATCATCATCATCTAGAACGCGTGTTAGGCAATGTTATTTTGGAACATTATTTTGAATGTTTTTTGCTTTCCTTGCTATCTTCTGTAGATAGCATTTAGAATATGATTCATATCTCTAATTTTTTTTCTTTATGTTTAATGATTTTTTAATGATTATGACTGTCTACCGAAGATAGCAATCATACCGAGTTTATATGAGACAAAAAGGTAATTTTTTGCGTACTGAATGAATCATCATTGTTTTGTTTGTTTTGTTTTGTTTTGTTTTGTTTTGTTTTTGTTTTGTTTTTGTTTTGCTTTATTGTTTTGTTTATTATTTTCTTTCATTCATGTTCCCAATAATCTCTGCTATATAAGTGCCGTTTTAAATTTTGGTCAACTTCTTCATTTTAACATTTCTTTATAGCTTTGCATTCGGCCTAATGCCGATTTGTTTTCTAGGCCCGCGCAAAATTAATGCCGTTTTACCGGCCCCGGGATTTTACGCACTGAATCCTCCCATTTTGCCTTCTGAATCATCATCATCATTTTACGCACTGAATCCTCCCATTTTGCCTTCTGAATCATCATCATCTAGAACGCGTGTTAGGCAATGTTATTTTGGAACATTATTATTTTGAATGTTTTTTGCTTTCCTTGCTATCTTCTGTAGATAGCATTTAGGCCTATGATTCATACCTCTAATTTTTTTCTTTGTGTTTAATGATTTTTTTAATGATTATGACTGTCTACCGAAGATAGCAATCATGCCGAGTTTATATGAGACAAAAAGGTAATTTTTTGCGTACTGAATGAATCATCATTGTTTTGTTTTGTTTTTGTTTTCTTTTTGTTTTCTTTTTGTTTTGCTTTATTGTTTTGTTTATTATTTTCTTTCCTTCATGTTCCCAATAATCTCTGCTATATAAGTGCCGTTTTAAATTTTGGTCAACTTCTTCATTTTAACATTTCTTTATAGCTTTGCATTCGGCCTAATGCCGATTTTTTTTCTAGGCCCGCGCAAAATTAATGCCGTTTTACCGGCCCCGGGATTTTCCGCACTGAATCCTCCCATTTTGCCTTCTGAATCATCATCATCTAGAACGCGTGTTAGGCAATGTTATTTTGGAACATTATTATTTTGAATGTTTTTTGCTTTCCTTGCTATCTTCTGTAGATATCATTTAGGGTATTGATTCATACCTCTTTTTTTTTCTTTATGTTTAATGATTTTTTTATTGATTATGACTGTCTACCGAAGATAGCAATCATGCCGGGTTTATATGAGACAAAAAGGTTTTTTTTTTTGCGTACTGAATGAATCATCATTGTTTTGTTTTTTTGTTTTGTTTTTGTTTTGTTTTTGTTTTGCTTTATTGTTTTGTTTATTATTTTCTTTCCTTCATGTTCCCAATAATCTCTGCTATATAAGTGCCGTTGGTCAACTTCTTCATTTTAACATTTCTTTATAGCTTTGCATTCGGCCTAATGCTCATTTTTTTTCTAGGCGCGCGCAGAATTAATGCCGTTTTACCGGCCCCGGGATTTTACGCACTGAATCCTCCCATTTTGCCTTCTGAATCATCATCATCATTTTACGCACCGAATCCTCCCATTTTGCCTTCTTAATCATCATCATCTAGAACGCGTGTTAGGCAATGTTATTTTGGAACATTATTATTTTGAATGTTTTTTGCTTTCCTTGCTATCTTCTGTAGATACGGCAGATCTGAAGCGCGTGTTTATGGCACGAGTGTATATCTCGGTGGTCGCCGTTTTTTTAATGATTATGACTGTCTACCGAAGATAGCAATCATGCCGAGTTTATATGAGACGAAAAGGTAATTTTTTGCGTACTGAATGAATCATCAATGTTTTTTTAATTTTATTTGTTTTGTTTTTGTTTTGTTTTTGTTTTGCTTTATTGTTTTGTTTATTATTTTCTTTCCTTCATGTTCCCAATAATCTCTGCTATATAAGTGCCGTTTTAAATTTTGGTCAACTTCTTCATTTTAACATTTCTTTATAGCTTTGTATTCGACCTAATGCCGATTTTTTTTCTAGGCGCGCACAAAATTAATGCCGTTTTACCGGCCTCGGGATTTGACGCACTGAATCCTCCCATTTTGCCTTCTGAATCATCATCATCATTTTACGCACCGAATCCTCCCATTTTGCCTTCTGAATCATCATCATCTAGAACGCGTGTTAGGCAATGTTATTTTGGAACATTATTATTTTGAATGTTTTTTGCTTTCCTTGCTATCTTCTGTAGATAGCATTTAGGGCCTTGATTCATACCTCTAATTTTTTTCTTTATGTTTAATGATTTTTTAATGATTATGACTGTCTACCGAAGATAGCAATCATGCCGAGTTTATATGAGACAAAAAGGTAATTTTTGCGTACTGAATGAATCATCATTGTTTTGTTTTGTTTTTGTTTTCTTTTTGTTTTCTTTTTGTTTTGCTTTATTGTTTTGTTTATTATTTTCTTTCCTTCATGTTCCCAATAATCTCTGCTATATAAGTGCCGTTTTAAATTTTGGTCAACTTCTTCATTTTAACATTTCTTTATAGCTTTGCATTCGGCCTAATGCCGATTTTTTTTCTAGGCCCGCGCAAAATTAATGCCGTTTTACCGGCCCCGGTATTTTACGCACTGAATCCTCCCATTTTGCCTTCTGAATCATCATCATCATTTTACGCACAGAATCCTCCCATTTTGCCTTCTGAATCATCATCATCTAGAACGCGTGTTAGGCAATGTTATTTTGGAACATTATTATTTTGAATGTTTTTTGCTTTCCTTGCTATCTTCTGTAGATAGCATTTAGGGCCTTGATTCATACCTCTTTTTTTTCTTTATGTTTAATGATTTTTTTTATTGATTATGACTGTCTACCGAAGATAGCAATCATGCCGGGTTTATATGAGACAAAAAGGTTTTTTTTTGCGTACTGAATGAATCATCATTGTTTTGTTTTTTTGTTTTGTTTTTGTTTTGTTTTTGTTTTGCTTTATTGTTTTGTTTATTATTTTCTTTCCTTCATGTTCCCAATAATCTCTGCTATATAAGTGCCGTTTTAAATTTTGGTCAACTTCTTCATTTTAACATTTCTTTATAGCTTTGCATTCGGCCTAATGCTCATTTTTTTTCTTTGCGCGCGCAGAATTAATGCCGTTTTACCGGCCCCGGGATTTTACGCACTGAATCCTCCCATTTTGCCTTCTGAATCATCATCATCATTTTACGCACCGAATCCTCCCATTTTGCCTTCTTAATCATCATCATCTAGAACGCGTGTTAGGCAATGTTATTTTGGAACATTATTATTTTGAATGTTTTTTGCTTTCCTTGCTATCTTCTGTAGATAGCATTTAGAATTGATTCATACCTCTAATTTTTTCTTTATGTTTAATGATTTTTTTAATGATTATGACTGTCTACCGAAGATAGCAATCATGCCGAGTTTATATGAGACAAAAAGGTAATTTTTTGCGTACTGAATGAATCATCATTGTTTTTTTAATTTTATTTGTTTTGTTTTTGTTTTGTTTTTGTTTTGTTTTTGTTTTGCTTTATTGTTTTGTTTATTATTTTCTTTCCTTCATGTTCCCAATAATCTCTGCTATATAAGTGCCGTTTTAAATTTTGGTCAACTTCTTCATTTTAACATTTCTTTATAGCTTTGTATTCGGCCTAATGCCGATTTTTTTTCTAGGCGCGCACAAAATTAATGCCGTTTTACCGGCCACGGGATTTTACGCACTGAATCCTCCCATTTTGCCTTCTGAATCATCATCATCATTTTACGCACCGAATCCTCCCATTTTGCCTTCTGAATCATCATCATCTAGAACGCGTGTTAGGCAATGTTATTTTGGAACATTATTATTTTGAATGTTTTTTGCTTTCCTTGCTATCTTCTGTAGATAGCATTTAGGGCCTTGATTCATACCTCTAATTTTTTTCTTTATGTTTAATGATTTTTTTAATGATTATGACTGTCTACCGAAGATAGCAATCATGCCAAATTTATATGAGACAAAAAGGTAATTTTTTGCGTACTGAATGAATCATCATTGTTTTTTTAATTTTTTTTGTTTTGTTTTTGTTTTGTTTTTGTTTTGCTTTATTGTTTTGTTTATTATTTTCTTTCCTTCATGTTCCCAATAATCTCTGCTATATAAGTGCCGTTTTAAATTTTGGTCAACTTCTTCATTTTAACATTTCTTTATAGCTTTGCATTCGGCCTAATGCCGATTTTTTTTTCTAGGCCCGCGCAAAATTAATGCCGTTTTACCGGCCCCGGGATTTTACGCACTGAATCCTCCCATTTTGCCTTCTGAATCATCATCATCATTTTACGCACAGAATCCTCCCATTTTGCCTTCTGAATCATCATCATCTAGAACGCGTGTTAGGCAATGTTATTTTGGAACATTATTATTTTGAATGTTTTTTGCTTTCCTTGCTATCTTCTGTAGATAGCATTTAGAATTGATTCATACCTCTTTTTTTTTTTTATGTTTAATGATTTTTTTAATGATTATGACTGTCTACCGAAGATAGCAATCATGCCGGGTTTATATGAGACAAAAAGGTTTTTTTTTGCGTACTGAATGAATCATCATTGTTTTGTTTTTTTGTTTTGTTTTTGTTTTGTTTTTGTTTTGCTTTATTGTTTTGTTTATTATTTTCTTTCCTTCATGTTCCCAATAATCTCTGCTATATAAGTGCCGTTTTAAATTTTGGTCAACTTCTTCATTTTAACATTTCTTTATAGCTTTGCATTCGGCCTAATGCTCATTTTTTTTCTAGGCGCGCGCAGAATTAATGCCGTTTTACCGGCCCCGGGATTTTACGCACTGAATCCTCCCATTTTGCCTTCTGAATCATCATCATCATTTTACGCACCGAATCCTCCCATTTTGCCTTCTTAATCATCATCATCTAGAACGCGTGTTAGGCAATGTTATTTTGGAACATTATTATTTTGAATGTTTTTTGCTTTCCTTGCTATCTTCTGTAGATAGCATTTAGGGCCTATGATTCATACCTCTAATTTTTTTTCTTTATGTTTAATGATTTTTTTTTAATGATTATGACTGTCTACCGAAGATAGCAATCATGCCGAGTTTATCTGAGACAAAAAGGTAATTTTTCGCGTACTGAATGAATCATCATTGTTTTTTTAATTTTATTTGTTTTGTTTTTGTTTTGTTTTTGTTTTGCTTTATTGTTTTGTTTATTATTTTCTTTCCTTCATGTTCCCAATAATCTCTGCTATATAAGTGCCGTTTTAAATTTTGGTCAACTTCTTCATTTTAACATTTCTTTATAGCTTTGTATTCGGCCTAATGCCGATTTTTTTTCTAGGCGCGCACAAAATTAATGCCGTTTTACCGGCCTCGGATTTTACGCACTGAATCCTCCCATTTTGCCTTCTGAATCATCATCATCATTTTACGCACCGAATCCTCCCATTTTGCCTTCTGAATCATCATCATCTAGAACGCGTGTTAGGCAATGTTATTTTGGAACATTATTATTTTGAATGTTTTTTGCTTTCCTTGCTATCTTCTGTAGATAGCATTTAGGGCCTTGATTCATACCTCTAATTTTTTTCTTTATGTTTAATGATTTTTTTAATGATTATGACTGTCTACCGAAGATAGCAATCATGCCGAGTTTATATGAGACAAAAGGTAATTTTTTGCGTACTGAATGAATCATC